>NC_135087.1:16112500-16412500 GCF_051107435.1 Chaetodon auriga | reverse complement strand
CTCCCTTTCTTTCCCACTCACTTTTTTTTTCTCTCCTGAGTGCCTTACTCTCCTCAACATACTTAAAATGCTTAGCCTACCTGTCGGAGGAAAAACGCTATCTCCCTGCCATGTCTCTTACATGGTTGCCCATTTACAAAATATTCTGCTTCCCTCACTACCCACACTAATAAGACCCTGTGCTCATACTAAATACAAAAATCCTGTAGAACCATGAGCGTATTGGAAAATATACTCAGTTTTGGTTCTGATGGATGATGTCAGTGGTTGATGGCTAATAACATAAATGTAAATGTGGAAAAGTACTGTTTGCCTCCTGTTAACATTTGTGCGTGCGTGTGTGTGTGTGTGTGCGCGTGCGCGTGCGCGTGTGCGTGCATGCTTCTTATCAGGATGTTTTGAACACCATCATCCGTTCCTGCTCCCCTCGATTCTTCTTCCTCGGCCTGCCGGGTTTCACCATGCTCGTTGGAGATTTCATCACTGCTGCCGCCTGCGTTCTCAGCTCCGTCTCCTCAGAGGTACACACACACCCACTTTTAACATGCAGATTTATTACGTGAATCAAACTGGAATCAAAAAGCTGCTTTCAAAAGCTAGAAAAAGGAGCATTTAAAAGTGTTCAGTAATGTCTCTGAAGGTGTTTCCGTAGTTCAACAAAATGCAAAAACTGAATTTCCTCCTCGTACCTGTTGATCATCAGTTGCTGTCACATTCATTCACTCCCTCCTGACTGATGGTTCTATGAATAACAATTTGTTCCTGTAATAATTGTCTTGAATTTGTAGCTTTTTGACTGAAACACAAATTGTTTCGTGAATTCTGGCAGTAATAAAATGGAATCCAAGGGACAAAGTAACACAGATGTTGGAAATTTCATGCATATGTTTGGATTGCAAGACAAACAAGAATGCAGTCTTCAAACTTTGAAAAACTTACTGCCCTTTAAGAAGGACTGCGGAGCTGTCACTGAAATTGAAAGCAGTATTTTTTTGCTCAGTCTTGCAACACAATTCATGAGTTTCATATTGTGCTATACCCACAGTATTGACTACAGATCAAACTTGGTGTAAGTGTACAAACCTACTATGTTTGAGAAGCAAAGAGCAGATCTTCATAGATGAAACAAATTACTGTGATTGGTCAGACAGTTTGAACGTGCATGGAAAATGCATCATTCGGGACAATTGGTAGAAATTACGTTGACAGACCAATAAGATGACCACTCCCTGTTACTTTATGTCAAGTCTTCAGTCAAATTCTTGTCTAAACTGTATGATATGCCGAGAACAGTTTACTTGGCCTCTCTTACCATTTTGGTTAGCAAATATTTTCTCCTAACACAGATTTATTATGTGTTTTCAGGGTAATAGCAGCTCAGCAGGTGCAGTGAAATATACAGTCCGCTTCAAAGTTGCGTCCATTGTGCACTTAAACAGTCATTTTGTTGTCCAACGCCCACCATGTGTCAAGAGATTCTGTTGAGCATCAGTGGAATCATGAATGAAGACCCAATTAATTGCATTGGATCGCTCCAATCCTTTTTTCCCCTGGGTAGCAGCCTTCCTGCTTCCTGAAACTGGGTTGTTTTTATGTCACTTGAGGAAGTTAATGACCGCTTTTTTTTTGTGTGTATGTTGTTGTTTTTTGTGTTTCTTCCCACGTCTCTACCAGGCTCCAAGGATGGAGGCTCAGACCATCCTGGGCTCCCTCGTGTGTTTTCCCAACCTTTACCACCAGATTCCTGTACTGCAACGTGTACCTGGCTCTGATGACTTCATTGTAGGCAATGAGGACATCAAGGTAAATGGTCAATACGTGTCCTACTACATATTTGCAAGACATTTAAAAACAAAAACTGCTTTGTATTGTAGATTAGTCGCAGGAGTGTCAAGAAAAGTACGTCATTATACACGTTTTACACATTTCTCCTAAAACGTGAACATTAAGAATGCTTCAGTTTGACTTACAAGCCTTATGTCACAATGAATTGCCCAGATTGTAAGATCATGTAGTAAACCTAGCATGTTGTCTTCGCTGGACAGGATTATCTTGTCAACATCCTGCTGGAGACAGCAACAAAGGAACACTGTGAAGGGGCCAGGTATGATTGGCAGTATTGATTATGCCATTTTTCCTACACTTCAGATTCTGTATTATGTGTACATTTAAGAATAATAACTTCTGTCCCTCAGGTGCATTGCTGTGTGCAGTCTGGGTCTGTGGGTGTGCGAGGAGCTGATGCAGAAGAACATCCATCACCAAGTCAAAGATGCCATCAACGTTCTGGGAGTAACACTAAAGGTCAGTGACCCTCCGAGGAAAGGAAGCTTCATCGCATCATAAATGCATTTGCAGTCTGGTTTCTGCTAACGCAACTGCGCAGTGGCAAAAAATCCTGAATTCAATACATCACTTAGCCAGTGTCTTTAAATGAGTTGACACAGAACGCCTGGATTTCATCACAGTCATTTCGTTTTGTTTGTTTTACCTCACAAGCCCTATAGTATTTAGCTCTACCAAAACAAAATCACACAAAAGGACTGCAGAACAATTTCAACATGGCGAGTGGAAAAAAAGTGTGAGAATAAAACATGTCCAGTGATGTGACTCAGGGGTATATTTTGGAAGGGCCCTCTTTTTCTACCTGAGTGAAGAGATGCAGAGAACCAGTGGAGGCTGTTTTTTTTTTTTCCCTCATGGAAAAGGGTTTGGGGCGGTGGCGTAATTTTCAGGCTGCTCGCTCTCAGTAGATGTGGGCCAATTTAAGCGGCTACATCTCCCAGCTTCCTGCTCGAGCAACCCCCCCACCCCCCCTTCTCTAATGGAGCAGTAATCACTCCCCTGTACAACTTGACACACAGACTCAGCCAGCCCCAAAATAGAGGGTATAGGCTGGGTGGGGGATCTAGGGGGAAGAGTGGCACTGAGAGTCTCTTTTCTAAAAGCAGGTGCTGAACTCTCAGGGCCCCTTTTTGTGTTTGGCCATTTCTGCACTCCCCACATTGTCTGCCCTTGTTACATGTTGAGAGGCATTCAGCTGGAAGAAATGGGAAATTCTATTTCTCCACAAAGAATTTCAAATCACTGAAGAAATCCACATTTGAAAGAAAATTGTCAACAGCTCAATTCTTTCCTCCAGTAAGGCTGGAGAAAATGAGCCGTGGTTTGAAGAGGAAATGAAATTATGCTGATTATATGCACAGTAAGTGAAAAACTGAATTTAAGGGAAATTACGCAGAATTCTGTCTCAGTCAGTGTGTGCCTAAACTTTTTCGCCGTCTTGTCCCTCTCCCTTGTGTGGCATAAAGCAACAGGCAAAGTGTTGAATATATGATCCTGTCAAATTGGAAGTGTAAATCTTGGGGATGACTGAAAGATCAAATTATTTATTAAAGTTACAGTGGAGAGTCAGCATTACAGGCGTGGCTGAATTTACATATCAGATGCTTACGTATTGTTCTTTTTGTATTGGAATTAATTAGTTAACTATTTAACCCTTTGAGCAGCTCAAAGTTTCAAAGTTGCAGTTTTTATTTTGATTGTTTGAATCTGTTCAGATTTCATTATTAATTTTGTGTATATTTTTACAGTTACAAGATTTTTAACACGTAAATCATTTATATTTTCATGCTTTGTTAATGCATTTTTTCCACATTGTTGAGATTGAAAATGTTCAGCACAATTTGGTTGGACGGAAATAGACAAAAAATAACAAGTGTTGCTTCTGACCTTTGGATAAAATCACAATATTAGTGAAACCGGCAAGCAAGAAAATGAGTGATGGCCAGTGACCACAAAAAGTTAAACCAAGGATATTTTCACTGGCCAGTTAGCATTAATGGATTTCCAGTGAATTGTCAGAATGAATGTACAAAGAGTCACATCAACAATATCCAGGCATTCCTCTGCCCCAAGAATGTACATCTGCATTTTATTTTTATAACATAAAAACACCTTTTTTAACAGCAAAATATTTCGTTATGTTAATGCTGCGTATTGTAAAGGGAGCCAAGTTCTTTGCATCACTGATCAGTTCTTGTCTTGTCCTCTTCTTTGTTTGTTTGTTTGTCCAGTTTGGGAACAAAGCAGTGGCTCAAGCAGCCTGTGATGTGTTTCAACTGCTCATCTCACATTGGGAACATCTGCAGAGGTTGGAGCCCACTCTGCCTAAGAAAATCATTGAGGTAACACATACATACTTAAATTGTCAGTAGCCATTAGGGGCCTATGAGCGCATATTATAAGTAAAATGAGAAATCCCTATCATGTCACATTAGATTTTAAATGCAAGTCTTCCTCGAGTTATTACTTATGCTTGTGCATACTTTACAACCCGTGGCATCACGTCCATTTTAGCACACAACCCTGATTCAGCTGATGAATAGGAGTGTGTCATCCAATTATCTTTCTCCTTGTTTTGTCCCAACACAGATCTTTGTGGCCACAATAGCCTTTTTGTTGCCTAGTGCAGAGCACTCAACAGTGGAAGCAGACAAAAAGGTACATGTTGGAAAAGAGGAGATGTGAAATGGCTGAGATCTAAAGGCCCTTGATCTATCATGTTGGAATGGTGCAGTTGCAGAGGAATGTTTGTGCTGTCTCTACTGTTCTGATCTGTGTTTCTGTAGTTTCTGTCTTTGCAGCTCACATTTTTATCTGTTGTTTCTCTGGAACTGCACTGCTCCTTTTTGCTATACCAGCATTAATTATTTTTAACTGAAAAACGAGCTTCTGTCTCACTCTGCCAGGTGATGGTGTCACTGCTGCTGTGCCTGTTGGACTGGTGCATGGACGTTCCTCTCAGCTTGCTGCTGGAACCCATCACTATGCCTTTCGTGGAGGACCGCACATCCCACAAGGCCCCACTGCTGGACTACATCTACAGGGTGGGTAGCCTGAATGGCAGCTGGGAGGTGGGAAAAGATGCAAGTTGCAGTTGCAAACATGCCTGCTTTCTAATATCCTCTGAAACATAAATAGTCTTCGCCCTGAGACACAATAACTTCAGCTTTGACACCTCCACCCCCACCCCACCAAATAGGCTTGCCACTTTAATTAGACTCACCTCCACTGTGACCTCATGACTATGCCTCATTTAACATTATAGTGGCACAACAGCTAAGAAGCACCAGCCGTAGCTGCGGGTTGGCATTTGTCATATGCTGGAAACTCTTACAACTTGCTTTGTAGTAGCATATATTGTATTTATTTAAAACAGGGAGAATTTCCAGTATTCAATCTATTTCTCTGCATTAGTTCCTCTAACCCTTTATTTTATGGTCTGACCCTGAGGATGAGGGCCGAGCTTCAGGCACAAATGAATGAGGTATTATTCATTCCCTCCTGTCTGGGCAGATGCGGTCAACGGCAGATCTTTGTAAGGATGTCACCCCTGATAAGAAATGGTCCAATTATTCAAACAGGACCCTTTGTCCACTTGATAAGCCCAGGCTATAAACGCTTGTCCTAAAGATTTGAATGGAATATGTCTTAATATGAGAGTGACTGCAGCTGCTATGAAACCAAAGACAATTAGGCATGATTGGTTGTCTATCGGCACACAAAAGGCGTGGCCCCTCTGGGTTTCATTGGAAATAATATATGAAGCCAGACAACACAAGGTGTGACAATATTAATGCAATGTGGAGGCCGAAATCTGTACATCACCAACGATACACTGGCTGCTAATCGTTCTCCATGCTAATAGAAAGCATCTCCCTTTTGTTCCATCACTGGCCATGTCACTGACACGGTAGCTTGGATTGTCCATTTACTTTTCATGCTTCACCTTCCTTTAACTACAGATTTATATATATTTACAAAAAAAAAAAAAAAAAAGCTTCAATTTGATGTATCCCAAACCATCAACCACAAGCACAATACATGTACCCAGCTAGTGAAAAAAGGTTGCAGTGTTATTCATCCAGAGATGAAGAGAATAATGTGAAAAGTTATTTTTGGTAACCAACAGCATGCAGATAAGTGCAGAAAGCAACATTGCACTAGATCTCATTGGTTCACTGGAGTTCTGTTCAGGCTTCTCCATCTGCTCTCTTAGCCTGCCTCAGCAGCCAGCTGCACCACCCCTCTCTCTCTCTCTCTCTGTGTGTGTGTGTGTGTGTGTGAGAGAGAGAGAGGATAGGTACATTTGTGCATGTGTGCACCTGTATCTCTCTGTTTGCGTTTTTGTTATTTGATTTATGTGTGTACGTAGGCATACTCAAGTAACCACACAGCGTGTGCTCTTCTAACTACAGTATGCTTGTTTCACTGTGCGTTACCTTCCAGGAACTGTTGCTATGTGGAGTGCAGTCACTTAGTTGTCAAGCACAGCTGTGGGTTTTCCCCCTCCCATTCTGTCTCTCCACCACTCCACAGAGGAACCTCTTTGGAGCTTTGGTGTAGCAGCTGTTTGGTGCGGGTCTTTTCAGCATCAAGTCTCCAATCCCTCCCCCATGCACCCAGAGGTCTGCTCTGTAGAATCATCCACATACTGTCTACATTGCCCCACACAATACTGTTTCAGATGGCAGGGCCAGCCTGCCTCTCTGAGCGTCTCTCAGCCAAGTTTGAGCGTGTGTGTGTACTGAATGGGATTAGCCTTTGCATGGCTTTACCCAAGTTGCTCTACTCTGAATGAGAGCCCCCCTCATTTACATACATTAGGCATATGTTTTTCCCACTCATATGCAGCACCTAACCTCCACTCAGATTATACAGTATACAGGTGTGTGTTTGCATGCATGCATGCGTGTGGCTGCGCATGCATGTTTGTGGTGGGAGCTGAGCACAAGGATAAAGTCTTAATTAAATCAAACAGTGTAAACCTGTCCAATGGCTGTAATCAACTGCCCCAGTGCGCCTTATCTATCCCTGCCAACGGATGCTCTGCCATCTGTTATGTAGATCGATACACTCACACATCACAGGAGAAATGGATTAGTGGCAATAAAGACCCTCTTTTCTCTCCTCCTCTCACTCCCTCCCTCCATCGCCTTGTGATGTAAATGGACCATATATTCCCCTTTCCTATGCTCCTGGATCATGTCAGTCTAGAACAGGCCTGCGGGACTGTCACTGTGCATCATCCCACCAAACACACCATATCTAACAGGAAGGTGTCAGAGTACAGTCATCAAAGTGCCTGTCACTGTCATACTGTAGAAGGACTACCCCCTACTTCATCTGGATATAATCACCAAGTTCTATCCTTTTTCTTCTGTCGTACAGGTGCTGCACTGCTGTGTGTCCGGCTCCAACTTGCACACCCAACAGAGCCACTACCTCCTCAGCCTGTCAGACTTGTCCACTGACTATGACCTCATGTTGGGTCAGGTGAAGAGCTTCGAGCCGCCGCCCTCCCAGACGACCGCCACCGACTTCGGCAACCTGCTCACCGTAGCTGAGGGTAAGGACACGGAGCCATCCTGATGCCCATTTTTACCCACTATGTGCAAGATTGCACTGGGCAGGCAAATAAAAGGATGATTTAGTGGGTGCATGGCATATGTGCATGTGTCTGTATGTATGAATATGGACATGTGTGAGAGTAAAAACTAGTATTTTCTGGTAGTTGACACATCATGGCATATCCCCAGATGGTATCTCTGATCACGGTACTTCACTTCAGCTCCATACTTTACTACTGACAGACCACAGAGATGTATATTGCTGCCCAAAACAAATCCCTCCCAAAAAATACAGAGGAAAGCAAACTCAAAGTAGCCCATCCATTTGGAGCCTCTCCATTAAATGTCAAGATCTTATTAAAAGGGAAAGAAAATCAACCATCACGGGGACTGGAATGTTCACATTAGTACTCAGCCCTGGAAAGAAGACCCATTATGGGGTTTAGATAAAAATGTAATTTTTTTTTCCCTCTTTTTTTGTGACCTTGTGATTCCATTAGGCAATGTATTCCTCTCTCTCCATCGTGTCCTCAACTTGTGAAAAGTCCTAATAAAGAGCCCAAATACACAATGCAAACTGACAGTGCAAACAATGTGAGAAATTTGAACAGTAGCTTTTGCCTGGAAAAATTCACCACACCTCTGCTTTTTGGTGCACAGCTGCACAGAGTTTTAGTAGAAATAACAAAACACTATCAAAAGGGCAAACCAAAGAGTGCCGGCCTAGTTATATTCATGCCCCCACCTCATATTGATCAAGTCACATCAAAGGGCCAGCGCATCTCTAATGCAGCTTGGCCTGCTTTCTAAAGAGCTTTCTCCACTTTGATGGGGGATGATGGTATTGATAGCACTGTCACAATGCAAGAGTGCATGTTCTTGTTTTTCCTACATCACTGCAGAATAAAGCACGGCATGCCTTTCACTTGGGAGTAAAAACCTTTGCATTTACATAAATGCAATTCACTAAGTAGAGTCCTATTAAGCAGCCTGTAAAGATGGTGGTTCTCGTTAGCACTCAGCCAGTTTCGACGCTTGTCCATTGTAAGAAGAATCAATGGGCTTTTCAAAGTTGTCTCTCATGATTAGATGCTACCTACTTAGAGGTGTGCTAGCCAAGCTATTGTGAGAAATGAATAAAGTACCCCTATTAGTAATCATAAATGAGATTTGGCTTTGTATAAAAAGAGCTAACAGAGATGATAGCATGTCTGCACACAAATATGGGGCTTTTGAAATATGGTTCTTCATTGGATGTATTATGAAAGATCACCCCATGTGCTACTTTTTCTAAACCAATCTGTAACTTCAACCATTGATCACTTTTACACTTTCTCACGTGTATTTTCCTTCAGAGGTGGTCTCAGTGATTTTATCTTCCTGGCCTCATTCTTCCAACAGAAAAGCGACGGCGGAACATGGAGCTGATTCCCCTGACGGCACGGATGGTCATGACACACCTGGTGAACCATCTGGGCCATCATCCACTGAGCGGTGGCCCTGCCCTTCTGCACAGCCTAGTGAGCGAAAACCATGACAACCCATACGTGGAGTCGTCCGAGCTGTCCTCGGAGGTGTTCAAAAGCCCCAACCTCCAGCTGTTTGTCTTCAATGATAGCACGCTGGTGTCATACCTGCAGATCCCCGCCGAGACCCCCACCGTCGGACAGCCCCCCCAACCTTCCTCCCAAGTGCGTGTCATTGTCCGGGACATCTCGGGCAAATACTCATGGGATGGTGCAATCCTCTACTGCACCACCCAGGAAGACTGTGTTGATGCAGTTTTTAATGCAGTTGACCGCCCTCTTTCCTCTGCCACTAATGTCGCTCCCAGCAGAAACCAACCCAACTCTCCAACAAAGGGACCGTGCAAAAATCACTGCTCGGTCTCAGACTCCCTCTCTGACTGCTGCGAGGAGGAAGAGGTAGATATTTTGGATAAACTTTTGGAGGACCTGGGCCAGTGCAGCCCCGAATGCCTGCCCCAGCCACAACTCAGGCTGAACCAGCCAGCCCCCTCACCCCACGGCATGAACCGAGAGCAGGAGAGCGCCATCCTGGAAGCCATTCTGCGTCAGACTCAGCAGGAGGAGGAGCAAGTGAGGAGGTGGGATGCCGATGTAAGCTTTCGAGCCGCCTGCCAGAAGGAACCCTCCCACCAGGAACCGAAAGCTCCCTTCTACTTCTGCCGGCTGCTGCTTAATGACCTTGGCATGAACTCTTGGGACCGCAGGTACATTACCACCTGAAGTGGGCTACAATCTTTAGTCTGGTTTGCAGTCTAGTAGAGGAAGACAGAGACAAATGAGAAAATGGGCTTGTAAGAGGTCATACTTGTTGCTCGTCTCCAAACCACATCTTAAGTGTAGCCAGACAGAAAAATAAAACACACAAGTGTGTTCTAACCTCTGCAGTATAATACTATATTTGAACCCAAGTTATTTCCTTCGTCCTCAAAGTAAATCAGCTGCTGGCTCGTTACTCTCGTTAAGAGAGAGCGAGCAAAGTTAAAAGCACACCAGAGGCTGGAGTGTCTTAATCTCCTCTCCACAGGGTAAAAGTGCCCAGATGTTTTAACTAAGGTCTGCCTTGCAGAGCCACGTCTTTGCAGTGCTTTCCTGTAAATGGAAAGCTTACACCTCTTAATGGTGATGGTGCAACATGTGCACAGCCAGTCGGAGATTGCTGTTTGCACCTGTGCCTTTTTTGCCTTTGTTAAACTGGACTGCAAAACAAAACTTTGCTTGAAAACATTTTTATGACAGCATTTTAGTCGGTTATAGCACCATTGTTGCTAGCATGTCATGCTTTCCTGCTTTGTATGCAGAGATGAAAATATGTCTAATCAAGACTGTTTTTGTCAAACAGGAAAAGTTTCCATTTGTTGAAGAAAAACTCCAAGCTCTTAAGGGAACTGAAGAACTTGGACTCCAGGCAGTGGTAATGCCTAATAAATTCAATCTGCAGTATTATATCATGTTCTGTACTGTAGAAATTAGGTTTGTCTGAGATACCAATGAACCCAGAATTATCTATCATTTAATGCTAATCTTCAATCTCGCTGCACCCCTTAGGTAAATCTTGCTCTACATAAGTGAAATTAACACAAGTATATATCACTCAGTTGCTCAAAGGAGCATCATATTGCCCCGTTCCTTCCATTCCTCTGCCATAATTTTGCTAATTCACACCGCCTCTTGCTGATCACAACCCTGAAAGTCTCCCACTATCACTCTTGCTGTCCTTTCTTACCCTGCCTCTCTAGTCCAATCCACACATTGCTCATGACAGGCACTTATTCAAGAATTCCCTCAGGATTGGTCTTCTTTCTCCCAGATGGCCAGGCTTGGTTGGGCAACCTATGCGCAAGCATGCAAAGTGCCCTAAATCTACCCCGGCATGATGTAGTGCCATGGCAACAGGCAAAGTAGAGAGGGGGGTTTGCTGCCATTCTTTTTAAAATCATGTCAGTGCTGGAGAGATAATGGAAAATTTTTGCAGACAAACTTGTTTTTTCACATTCTGCTTTCCTGATTTTATTCAACAACTCAATTACACTTACACAATTTACCTTGATAAGGAAGGTGTAGTGGGTTGAGTCATTGCATTCACATTTCAAAGCGTTTTCATCTGAAGTGTCTAGAGTAGTGAGAAGCTTTTCAAGTTCTGTCGTGTTTATAAAATTGCCCGTTGTGTTGGTATTCTTTTGATAATGGCTACTATGTGTTTTTTTTTTTCTATAGTCGAGAGACACACAAGATTGCTGTGTTCTACATTGGAGAGGGCCAAGAGGACAAGTGCTCCATCTTGTCTAACAGCACAGGCAGCCAGGCCTATGAAGACTTTGTGTCTGGACTGGGATGGGAGGTGCAGACAACCACACCCTCTGCATCCACAGATACAACCTAAATTTGCACACACAGATGTGCAAGCACACTCAGAACACACTAAATTGTACATGTATCCCTCAGGTGGACCTGGCCACACACTGTGGCTTTATGGGTGGCCTTCAGAGGAATGGCAGCACAGGTCTAACAGCTCCTTACTACGCTACCTCCACCGTGGAAGCCATCTTCCACGTCTCCACTCGTATGCCATCTGATTCTGATGACTGCCTCACCAAAAAGGTAAAAAGTCCCATTTGTTGTTGTTTGTTCTTAACCTGTGGTATGATAAATGTTGACCATTCCTGCCTGTCTATGACATTTGGATTATTGTAATATGGATTAATCGTACACCTTAAGGCCAGAGTATGTTTTTAAAAAAAAAAAAGAGAGAGAAGAGAGAAAATACTGTGTTGCCTGTTTGATGAAGTGAAATGGCTACACAGTCCTGTCTGCCCATAGCAGTATGTTGTTGTAGCCCTCAACTCTGTGTTAAGCTGTGATCAGGAGGTGTGACTCCAGAGTGCGGGCATTGATTAGTGACCCCAGCCAGGCAGGCCTGAGGAGTAGAGTCGCAGGCGCGTGAGTGAAGAGAGAGCATGTGCCGCGGTGGTAATGACTATGATTCTGCTAGCCCCTGCCCCCCTCCCTGTGTGCTGTGACCAGGGCCTGGATTCAGCCATTAGCTCTCCCTGCTAGGGCAGGCGCCGGCCGGATGCCGGCAGGATCCTTTTATCCAATTCCTGCTGCCGCCACAGGAGCGATCGATTGGGTTCTGCAGTGGGATTCTGAGCTGTAGTGCACCAGTAGTAGTTAGCACGAAGAAATGAGCCGCAAGGCCCCTGCCCGTGCTGCCAATCTTCTCATACAGTGCCCTGCTGAGAAGGGAAATTCATCAGGCTCTCCTCATATCCAGCCCCCCATCCAGTCCTCCATAGATCTCCCCCTCTCCGTTTCACAAATAACCCCCTACTCATTCCAAACCCATCTTGAACCTGCGCTTAGTGACTTCAAAAATTAGTTACACTGAGTAAAGATTTTGACTTTGGTTGGCCAGAGTGAGGCACTGGAGGGGCGGCCATGCCCAGAGAGGAGTGTGCTGCCACTCTGCTTCCATTCATTTCACCGGCAACTTCTGTAATTGCAGATGCCCACCTTGCACACATCTCCACACCAGCCACAAGCCAAAGAGAAATTTGAAAGGCTGGCTGCATGCACAGATGCCTCAGAAAGAGATGGGGGGAGCAGAGAGATTAGACAGTGGTATGAAGAACTGGAATGAGAAACAGGCTTCGTCTGTGTCCAAGTAGGATGTTTCCTTGTCAATTTAAAAATAACACTTTCAGTCCAGCAGTAACCCACTTTACTGCCTACTGCTTTACTGTGTGAGCACGACTGATGGGGGAGCTCTCACTGGGCAGATTGCCTGTTTGAAGACGATGGAGAGAGGGGAGGAAGGCTAAACCAAAAAGAAAAAAGGGAAAACCATGAATTCCTCAATCCAATTGTGGGTTTTAGGACAGTGCAGGCTGCAGCAGTAGCAGCTGGCTTCAGTAATGTGGTTATAGAAGCGACCTGCAGGGTTGGGGTCAGGCCATGCCTGTGTGTGTGTGTGTGTGTGTGTGTGTGTGTGTGTGTGTGTGTGTGTGTGTAAAAGAGAGAGAGATAGACGAGTGCCTTGGCTATCACATTCACCCCCAGGCACCACAGCTTAACCGGGCTGCTGCAGGTTGTTTTTATAAGGGGCCTCTTGTGTTCTGGGGTCTCCTGGTCTGCTGTTTCCATGTGTGTGAAGCCCATTTGTTGGGTGGGAGGTCAAAGAGGGCTAATTGGACAAGAGCCTTTGACATGAATCACATTTTATTAAAGAAGTCTCAAACATTTGTATGTGATTAACAAGGGAGTAAATAGATTGGTGTCGAAGATGATTGACTCGAGCATAAGCATCCTCATTGAACTTGTGATTAAGCTCATCCAAATGCTAATATCTTAACCCAAATTAACATCCCAGTGTTGATTGTCTACCGCAAATGCATATTCAACATTTTCTCTGAAATTGTCCCAGTGACTGACCTGGTTTGTACCTGCTGATCCTTGGACAGACAGAATGAACTGGCGCGCTCCAGTAATCAGCATGCCGTGGATTTGTTTAAGATTACCGTATTACCATAATTAAGGGTTTATAATAGAATGTGCTAATTGCATTTTTGGTGGCAAGGGCATGTTTCTTAATGGCTCATTAGGCCCACAGTACATTGGCAGATGTTTTCTTCTGAGTAGAGGCTCACTTTTCTGTGTCCATGATACCCGAGAAAACAGTAGTGGTTTAACGGTACACAGAAGTCCTGGTTTGGTACGTATCGTCGGTTTGTAGGGTCGCGGTTCAGTACGGTTTTCGCTCAGCGCGCGGGGGGGACTAATATTTTGGTAATTTATTGTGTCCATAATTATTGTCCATTTTCCATAATAAAAATGAATAGTACAAATGTCAGTACTTTTGGTAATTCCTGACTGAAGTGAGGAAGTCGCATACTGAACCAGTCGTCCCATACCGAATTGTTCGGGATGAATACACTTACCGTTATACCTCTAGAAAACATCATTGGACTACCGGCTAATAAGTGATGTACACTTGTCAGACAATATAATGCAGCAACGTCCATCTATTTTACTTTGGAAAGGGGAAAGCTGTTTACCTATTTCAAACTAGCCTCAGTCAATTTCCTGTCATTTAAGTGTATCTTCTTGCCCTTCCCAGTTTCATTTGTGTTTGTGAATAGAGTGGAAATGGGAAGCAATTTAATCTCTGATGGGGAAAGTTAATTGGATTTGAATTATTTGGTTTTGAAATGCTCAATTTTGTGCATTTTGTGTTTGCAATTTGAATTTATAATGAAAAAGCTATAAAAAGAGTCAAAACCAGAGCCCGGACCCGTATTTTAAACCATTGTTTTCACACAGAGTTTGTGATTAAGCTTCAGTCACCTTTCTCTTGCACCTGCTGCATTTATGTTTTATCTTTAGGATAAATTTGATTTTTAGTCCCCATACCAGAATAAAACATTACATAAAATCTTGCTGTGTGCAATGATAAAAGCCACTTACAGCATTTTATTTATGAAACTTCCACTGATCTGTCAGTTGGTGAATCATTTTTTATTATCAGTCACCCCCCTCTATATACACCTTATATCTCAGATCACTCCTTGGGTGATGTGGGCCTAAGGTACTGGCTGAAAGAACCCAGAGACGTTCCCTGATCTCGCAAAATTTGTATTCAGTCTTCATCACCAACGGGATGAAAATTACCTGCTCTCACCAGGCACTTTATTAAACTGAAAACGTTTGTTTGGCAGCTGCGTCACCTGGGAAATGACGAGGTGCACATAGTGTGGTCGGAGCACACCAGGGACTACCGCCGTGGCATCATCCCAACTGACTTTGGAGACGTACTGATTATCATCTACCCAATGAAGAACCACATGTACTTCATCCAGATCATGAAGAAACCACAGGTAGACCACCGGAGTCCGTGGATTTTGTTATCATCTACTATACGCCTACAGCTCATTGGAAGTGGGAAGTTACTGTTGCATTGTGGTTGAACTATTTTTCTTCTTTTCTTTTTGTGTTAACATGACAAAGTGTGTTATTTTCCAGGCACAATAAGCCAGATAACCATTATCTTTTCAGCACTGCTCAAATTTCGAGTCTGTTCATGAGTAAGACAGCCCCTTCTTCCTGCTTGCTATTCGGACTTTGCTCCGAGTTTTATTGGTTCTCTCTCCTGTTGTGGTGTCTGTCTGAAGGCTCTCGGCTCCCCCTTCTCCAGCAGTGCATTATTACCCACACTGTGGGTATGTGCTCTCAGGGATGGTTACTATCCTCTCTTGGCGAGCTTTCATCTTGGCTACTCTGCACTCGATGTGTGGCCTTCCAGAGCATAGTGAAATTTCTTTGTCTGAGAAGGGCTGGCTTCAGACTTTCAGATAGATTCACAGCATTTCCTATGTGAACGTTATTCAACTGAAAAAAATGTTCCTTTATATGATATGTTTTGTATTCCTCTCCGTTAATGCACTGATTATCTTTAATTTTGTCCTTCAAGCAAGTCATTTTTCAAAGAGAATACTGAGAAAGACATAATATAATGCAAGAAACAACAGAGCCTCATCTTAGCTTTATTAAGATGGTCTGAGGTGTACAGCCTTGCTGTCATGTATTACTACAGCCGCCTGTATTTCTGTCACATGGTGTTAATTATATTACAGTGAATCTTCATTACCAGTACAAATGACCATAATAACAATTTATTTCCATGTCTGAGGGGATCAAAATGATCACACTCATAGTGTTGTGCTTACAATAAAGTTAACTGCAGACTCTTGGATTATTTCTGTTGGACAATTAAGCAGTCAAGCATTTCTTCCAGACAAGTATGACAATTTTCCCAATTATATGCAAAGACTATAACTACTGCTGCTACTTCAGTGGTTCAGATGGCTCACAAAGGAGTGTGGAAAACATATTCTAGCCTCAAGGGTTTCTAAAGCCAAAGCACTGTTGGGAGAGACAGAGCAGAGGCTGCCACTGCCCCCCACCACCCACCCACCCATGCATGCCAGAGAATTTGTCGAAAATGCTACAACTTTAACTGCCTCTTCTTCCAAGAACCTGTACAACTAACTCAGGTTTTCTGAGGTTTCTGCTGTCGGTTTACCCAGTATCATCCCAGTTTTCTGGCATGTGATTAAGTTAATTTCCATTTATTATATAATTTGACTGGTTGTAGTAGCTCAACTACCAAGTTGAAGACAGCAGGACCTTTGGAGAGACTTTGACATTCACGTCAACTTCCAGGTCAACGACCATTGAGCTTCAGTGATTAAGGGCCCCCTTCCAATATGCATGAACAGACGCGTGTACCCACACACACTCGCACGCTGCCGCTAAAATGCATATTGCCCCTTTGTATTGTTCGGTAGCTCAATATGAGGGCATTGTTTAGTATTGATTGTCATTTTAATTTCATTTAGCTAACATTGATTTGCATTAGATATGTGTGGTTGTCATGCAAAGTTAGGCAAAAAATCCAATTTCAACTTGAACCCTTGCCCTAAACAGATGGAGAAACAGTTAAAAAAAGAAGAGTAAAAAGATTTTTAGATCAACCTTTTCTTATTTTTGGCCATGCAAGGGCAGTAATCACATTAACTTTGAATCAGTGTGGAAGTTTTGATGCCTCATGTTCTCTTTTTTTTTTTTTTGTCTTCCCCAGGTTCCTTTCTTTGGGCCTCTGTTTAACGGCGCCATCATCACTGGGACGTTGCTGCCAAGCTTGGTGCGGGCCACTTGTATCAATGCCAGCAGAGCTGTCAAGTCCCGACTGACTCTCTACCAGAGCTTGTATCCTTTACTCTTCATGCCTTCTGCTTCATTTACTGCTTACGATCCCATACAAGGATTGCTTATCAGAGGAATGCAACAATTTAAAAAAAAAAAATCAACCCGTTGATTACCCATACGGCTTGGACCATTAAGGTTATGAGCAGACATTGTGTGATCTTCTTGGAATGATTTCATTAGATGTATAACACCACCGATCTTACATTTTCAGCACCACCAGTGGACCATTTGGGTAAATTCATTGAGACATGTGGCGTGCTTGTCACGTTAGCCAACGTACACAGCTGAGTGCTGACACTGATCTTTATGGGCTGGCTGATTTACATACAGCTATTAGGCCGGGGCTGTTTCACAGCCTGGAGCATCGTGGGAGGTTGCGTGGGGCTGTTTTGAGCAGGAACACAGATAGTGTGTCATCATCTATCACTACTGTTTTATGGAGCACAAGGAGAGCCGAAATAAGAGCACCCTCAAAAAATGCATACAAGTGCATACAGACACAAGCACGCGCACACACGCTCTCATCCCTCCACCCATCCATCCAACAGTGTGCCGTTAAGAGCCTGGCTCCAGCTGTAGTTGTCAGTTGGTTTAAAGGCAGTGTAATCACCAATGGAGATGAATTAGCATGTGAATGCCAGCAGCACAGAGTTGGGGGGGGGGGGGGTGGGAAGGGGGGGCAGAGTCGGGATGGCCCCTGGAGGGGGAAACCTGATCTCCCTTAATGTCCCGCTCCTTCTCGGACAGCATGTACGGCACCGCCTCACCAGAACCACGCTGCCCCTCTGGCGGTTGCTATAGAAACCTCCCCCCAAGGAGGTTTCATTTGGGTGGGAGACTCGAATCTATTGTTTTGACATTGACATATTCAAAAAAAAAAAAAGTTGTTTTTAAATTATTATCACGTCCTTGTGTCATAGTATTTTACACCAAAGGCTTTTGGTCTTTAATGGTACTGCAACACACCCTGTGCATGTTGTTTACAGTTGGGTGTGTGCAAGTATGTGTCTGTCTGTATGCGTTTCACAATGCATCACATCCCCTGGCCCCCCCACCCCTATATCAAGCCTTGTCTGTATGTCCCTCGGGGCATCCTGAGTGACAGATGTCTGTTACCCGACGCCAAGTGAATTAGCCCAGTGTGACTCTCAGTGCTGGGGGGGGGCCACAGGCCTGCCTGCCTCAGTGAGCCTCGGGGAGGTGTGGGGGGGCAGGACAGTACCAGGCCTGTGCTGGGACACAAAAGCCTTACCTGGCATTCCTTAGCAGAGGAGCAGACAGCACAAAGGCATGATCTATGAGAGGAGATAAGCGCTGCCTCTGGAGTTCTGGCACTGATAGGCTGCCAGGCCTCACGCACTCCAGGAGAGGAGATGAATGGATGTGCCAGGCAAAGCACACTGCCAGCACCAGTATCTGCTTGTCTGTTTTTTCTGCCGTTTGTCGGCCTAGCTAGGGAGCTTGTGAGGACATAGCCAAAATGGTACTTTTGTTGTTTGCCATGTGAAAGTGATTATTACCAAGTTTTTGGATTTTAAGAGAACTGGGATCACAGAACGTACCGACTGGCAATGGCATGAAGCATATCAAAACGAAGTCTTGAGTGGCAGGTGGAGTTAATCAGACTTTGTATCATACTTTCATCATTGGATTTGCTGTTGTATTACATTAGCCATTTGCAGCTTTCCCTCTCCAGTCCTCATTCTTCCATCTTCTCAGGTTATGCTGCTCTTTATCTTTCACAGGTTGGAACAATGACTCAACCTTTTTTTTCCCTGGGATGTGTGTTTTTTGTGCAAGATGAAAATCCTCATCCTTAGTTTACCCCTTCACAATGCCTTAACAATCCACAGTCCGCTCTCTGCCTGTGAGGCCACTCTCCAAGGTAATTAGTTGAATATTTCTTCAAAGAGAAGCTATATGACCCCTGTGTGTCCAGATAAAAGGCCAGTATGGCGCTGCGGCCCCCTCTCTCACTCTGTCACAAGGCTCGAGAGGACTCCAGCAGTCTGCTGCAAGGCTCACAGGATCTCTCAGGCTAATAGGATTTGATATTGAAAAATGACCACCAGCAACATTTTTAGAAAATACACACACAGATAGGCTACAATAGTGTTTTTCAGATAGATGCTCCCTCCTCGATTTTCTGTCTTTCTCCTCATCCCATCCCCTGCCTCCCCCTCTCCCTTTCCTCCATCTCTGATTTGTGGAATCTGTGTCGTTGCATTAGTCTTCTTGCGCAGTGTCCAGCTCTCATTGTCAGGTAGATGCTGTGTCAATTTCTCCTGTCAACACATGGCCGTGGCCTCATAGACATCATATCACAAGCCTCTCACGGACAACTCATAATGTATCATCTATTATTTATATGCCTGATGGAAAATGCAGCTGGTCGGGCTTTGTGTGTTCTAAGTGTATTGTCTGCAACTAGTCCACCCTTCACAGCTACATTTGGAATAATTGTGACCACAGATATCCAGTGTAAAATAAGTTTTTATTGAAGCACCACTCTTTTTATTGATTCATTGGTAGCATACGTGGATGCAGTTTTATTCCCCTGTTAATGCTTCTTATCACTGCATGTACACAATATATGACATTGGCTTGAAGGAGAGGGTGAGTTTGTTTCTGTCACCTGAACCCGGCCTTTCACTGCATGGCTTTGCTGTCTGCTGCCATTTACTGTATGATGAAGATCCTTCATACTGTCACTGTAGAATAATGTCTTCATCCAGAAGCCAGGATTCATTTCTCTCTTCAACAAGCACTTGAGTTTGATGTGCCGTCCTTAACTCTTTGTGATGGGGGTGTTGTTAAGGGTAAAAACTGTCCGCTTGTGTGTGTATTGGGGAGACGGCAAGTTTCTAATAGGTGAGACAGTGCAGAACTGACCTTGATTCAGAGACATAGCCTCCCTACTGGACAGAATCAATAGTTTTTGCACACTGCCCTTAGTCCCCATCCTCTGTTCTGACACACACATAAACACACACACAGATCCATCTCCAGGCAGCGATCAATAACCATAATCTGTTTCTGCCCATCGCCAGTCATGCGAGCCAGGCTTTTAGGTGGTGTGTGTGTGTGTGTGTGTGTGTGTGTGTGTGTGTGTGTGTGTGTGTGTGTGTTTCTATCTGTGTGCAGCAGAAAGGGGGGGGGGGGGCTTGATCCTTTCAGTTGAACACAGAAATCTCCTGAAGTCTGTCATGTTCCCTCACAGGCTCATGTGAGCATATCTACAGTCCCCCAGTTCCACTGAATGCCAAAACGAGATGTACATAAGTTCAATGGATGTATACTCAAAACATAATGGATATGATATCCTGTGTGCACTCCTTTGTGTGCTGTTGTTGCCCCCACCCACCCAGACGCCATCATAATTATTACAGTCACTGCATTGACAATGACATATTCTCACACCCCTTCTCAGTAAGTTATTGTCCCACTCTCAGTGTCTTTGTCCAACGGCAGTGCGTTCTTTTGTGTACTGTAAGATTCCTCACCTAGCAGAGATGAAAGTGCGCCTGCATGCATGATAGGATGTCATGAATAGGATCTGCCATGTTAGTGTTGTCTCACATGAATTATTTAGCATCGTTGATAGGTCTAATTTGCCAGCTGTTGTGCCATAACTGTCGGCAGTCTCATAGATAATACTCAGCAGTCTATATCACTGTGGAACACAGTGCTTGACTGGGCACAGTGAGACGCCAAGCGAAGTCATTATATGCTGGATTCATGTAATGGTCTGAGCTGATGTGAGTATAACTAGCCAACTTCCTGTTTATGGAAAACAGAGCTGACCAGCAAAAAAAGCTCTTCCAAAAATGCCCCCAATTAATTTGTAATTTAGTCCAATTCTGAAAAGGAGGCTTAAGAAGTCACCATGTCGCACAATGTATATTAAGTATCTAGTGGTGTGTCTTCATTACTGCAAGCCTCATAGTTGGAGGCGGTTGGATGTTGGGTGGGTAGGTAGCTGGGGGTTGGGTTGGGGGCCATTTCTGGGATGAAGTGTCCCTGCTTGGAGTTGGCCAGGGTGGTTTGGGCGGAGGCTGGCATTGGCTTTGATAGAGCGGTTGAGAGTTTACGCAGTATTTGGGGGGCTACACAGAGAGGAGGGGTCTCTCCCTCACTGAATGTTTTAACCTAATCCCATTATCAGTGTAGCGCACTGCCTCCCATCTCTTCCCCCTCCTTATCCCTACCCCCTCCCACCCTTCTCTCCAGCTGACCAGCTGTTCCTGCCGGGACTCACGACAATGTCCGATGTGTTCAGATCACTGAGTACCCCCCCCCATACACACACACACACACTCTCCAACACACACACAAATACACAGAGCGGAGTCCATGCACAACCAAAGCAATTGCAGAGCCCATTGCTGGAGCCTAGGAGGGCCTTGAGAGAGGAGGGTGTTAGTTAGAGGAGAAGGGGGTAGCTTTAGGGGTGAGGAGGGGGCAAGCACAGGCCTGTCAAACCAAGAGCCCTGACTCAGGAGGCAGCCCAGCTCGGATGGCATATGGCGTCTAGCTTCATACAACATGCAAAAGTATTCTCTCCCCCCACCCACCCCCCCGTCTCCCTCCCCTGCTGCTAATGCAGAATGACTCATAGCATTACTCATTTTTTTCCTCTGCCCCCCCCCCCCCCCCACCCCGCCCCACATCAGTTCCTCCTCCTCTTGCCACCCAGCCTGTAACAAAAGGCGTCTGCTGCATGGCACCCACACCCTGAAAGCCCCAAGGGCCCAGCCCAGCCTGCACTCCGAGGCCTGAGCTTCATGGGGGCCACCCCTTTTAAACACAGGTAGAGCAGGCGTGGAACCAGACGGCCAACAGCAGGGACCCAGAGCCCTGCCTGGGGTAGCGTACACACACGACTGGTGTCAAACGGTTGTGCCTGTTGGTGCGTTTGTGTGTCTGTTTGTATGTATATGGAAGTTGCTTTTATTTTGTAGTGCCTCTGGTGTTCTAAAACAATCATGCTTTGTGTCTTTGGGTGTGGTATGCATTTGTGTGCACCATGCACCCTGCACATGTCCTACTGCAGCCTTTCTGATAGATAAGGATTGTGTCTTATTTGCCATATTGATAGAAGTGCTCACAAGTGGCCATTTATTTTTATACAGTGTATAAAATAATAAGAAGCCATGTAGGAGCTGCATAGCCCAGTGTAACCCAAAGAATGTCATGCTCTGTGTATTTTTAAACTTGAACCCCCACCCTCACGCCCCTCCCCTTCTCTTGCCGTCTGTTATGCATTCATGTCTGACATCTGTGTGTGTTTGTGAGTGCAAAGTGAAAGCCAGCAAGACTGCCAGTTTTTTTTTTTGTGTGGAGTTGCCTTCTCTGTCCCATCCCCAGCTCAGGCTTTGGATGTCAGGTAGAATAACAAGACCGTTACAACTGGCCTGTATCAGTTTTAGGGCATATCAGTATTTTCTATATTTGGATACATTTTCACTATAATCAAATTGGACTCAAAGTGCAGATCTATTTTTTTTTCCATAGATTAAGTTCTTATATATCTTCAAAGTACATAAACAATGCAAGTGTAGGTGCTTTCTGTGCTTGTTTATTGAAAAACATGTCATCAGCTATAGAAGTTACAAGTTATTGAGCTTTTTTCTTCCTGCCAACACAACCTTATATTTCAATATAAAGTCCAGAAAGCATGGCAAACAAACATGTAATTGGCTATTAATTTTGATTTTGATATATTTTGATATATTTAATAACAGATTAATATCTGTCATACATATTACAACAAATACAACTGTCAAATTGACCACTGTGTTTTATAGATAACGCGGTGTCATACTGCTGTCGCTGAAGAAACGGCTCCTGTTTCTAGAGTAAATTCCTACAGATCAAACAGGCAGAGTATTGCATGGCCTACATTGCATTTATTACTTGTTGTGTGCATTTAAACATGAAGCCTGACAGTGAGTAATCATCCCAAATTGGCTACTAATACTGTACGTAAAGGAATGACTGTTGGTTCGGGTCATTAAGACCATATCCTTGGAAAGACTGTCCAAAAACAGTCCACATGTCCTCGCTAAATATCAACAAAAAATGAAATTGCTATCATGACATTCATACTAATAGGTCAGCGGCGTCTGTCCATCAGCCAAAATACCGTGACCCCGGTGTCACCACTGGACTAGTGCCGACTGCCGTTGGGAAGACATGTTCGTTGTGATTGATGTGTGGTGGTGCTGCTTTCTTGCACGGGTGTAAAAACCTGTCTGTCTGCTTTAAGTGATAAGCATCCAGCTAGCCATTCCATCTGTTCCCCTAGCCCTGTTTAATTAATGAACTTTCTTTCTCCGCCCCGTTGCCAGCCAGCACAACACTAAAGCAAAAGCTGTTAGCCCTCTCAGGTTATCCAAATGGATGCATGTTCCATTCCCCCCTCCCCACCCCACTCCTCAATGGGTGCGTTCTCATTGATTAGTTATGTTTTGTTTTCCCCTCTTTTGTCTCTGGGTTCTTGAAGGGAGGGTTAATGAGCTTTCCTGGCAAGCTGTAGCGCTTGGAATCCGGGGATAAATGGGAATAATTTTGTTGTTTTTTTGTTTTGTTTTTTGTGATGGACTTGGCAGAGATGTGAAGCCTCGTGCCACCATGTGTGTTTGTGTGTACTTGAATGATAATGTGTGTTTGTTTGGATGTGTATGAATGGCTTTGAGGCGGGGTATATTGCATTTCATCCCTGCTGGTCCATTATTCCTCTTCAGAAGCAGGGAATCTGGAACACTCTTTAACAGTTGGCTCTGTCACTATTCATCTTCCAGCCATCTCAGCAAAACTCTTGTCCTGTCCTCCTTTTTACCACCAAGTACTTTCTCCCTTCCTTTATGTCCCCTCTTCCTTCCGTGTCTCTTGTTACAAGGCAGTGGACAGCCCTTTGTCCAGCTAAAGCTGCCCTCTTTTGTTTGCGCGGCCTTTTTTATCCTTGTGCTAATCGCCATGGTCGTGTGCCTGAGTTGGACCCCATATTTCACGCTCTGCTCTCCTTTGTTTGACACACCGCCCCTGATAAGAATCCCAATTCTAGGGCCTCTCTGATATTGAAATCCAACAGCGGTGTAGAAAGAGCCTTCAATCATCCATTATCTGTGCTCCAGTGATTACCATTCAATCTCCCAGGATCCATGGTCCTCATCACCGGCCCCAGAGCTGAGGCAGTCCCCTGAAAGCACCCACATCCCTTAACGCCTGTGTCACATGCAAGCATATCCATAGATATTTCTGATGCCGTCTTGAGACAGCCCTGTATTGAATGCTGCTGGGAAATGTCAGTGAAATGTCACTCATCGTTCTCCACCGGAATCTGTCCGTCTCTGATGTGGCCCGGGTTTTTTGTGGGACTCTTGTGAAGACACCTTGTGACATTATTGGGTTTCTTTGTCCTTAAATGGCCATAGAATTTTCAGGGGTTTTTTTGTTTTGTTTTGTTTTTTTGTTTTTGACACGAGGATTGCTCTTTTTCTTTTTAAATAAGGCTGTGTTGCTTTTAATGTCACAGACTTAATTGGCTGTTTTAAGACGGAATTAGTTGATTATTTATAAGTTGCACATTAATGCCTCTTTAAATGGTTCAAAGGCACTGTCTGCTCCTCCGCTGGCCTGTGGCCATTGTTCTCTTTTAGAGGATGTCCTTGTGCCTCGCAGCATTTGCATTTTTGCACTAAATGGAGTTTTCTGCATTGACAGACAAGGCAAGACAAACAAAGCAATAACAAAAACAAAACATTTAAGTATGCATCGCTGTGCATTGTCTGCCTCTTCTTACAGAAAGCAGCCTTTGATGTGTTAATACTAATAGTCTGTGTTTCATTGTCAAGTGGTGGTTGTGGCTGAAAGAGAAGCACTGAGAAATATGGGCCAAATCTTCCCGTGTCTCTCGACTGCAACAGGCTGTAATGATGTTGAGTTTGATGTCAAACAAAGAGAATGCATTGTTTGTTGCGGACCCAGGCGCATCATAGTAGTGGAACATTAAAAAAAAAAAAAAAAAAAACATCCTTGTCATAAATTATAATATTCGAATTAGGATTGATATAAGACATAATTATCACTTCTGTTTTCCTAATTTATTGTGCTTATTCTTATTGTTTTTGAAATGTAAGGACATCTTTGTGCTGCAGATATCCACTTATCAAGCCCTCTATGTTTAGATACACAACAGCTCCCTGTGCCTTTGTTTAATGTAGTGTACACATCTTCATTAGTTATGTATAGCCTCTAATTACTATTGATGAGACTCTAGCTGATTTGGGTACAAATCTATAGCTTTTGTTATTCTAATGAGTGTTATTTACCCTCAGATCTCCAAGCCAGGGGGCTTTGGAATGGGGCTTTGTGCAGGCAGATATAGCCGGGCCGCTCTAGCTACACCCACTTGTTTTTGTATCTGCCGACTTTGACAAAATCCAGTTTGCCTCCCCCCACATCATCACCCGTCTGCAAGGATGTATAGCACTTCCCGCTCCTCCATCTGTTTTTGTCCACCCATGAAAAGGTCCATTATAATCTGCAGGATGCACAGTTGACGTGCCGCTAGCTCTGCTCAAGCCAATCAAGGCACCTCACTGAACTTAGGCCACAAATCCGAGAGGCCCAGACACCTCCCCCAAGTTCATTTTGATTATTTGGTCTTTCTCTCTGAGATCTTCAGTTGAACAAGTTTTTATAACAACATTGTCTCCATCATCCCTCTCCCCCGTGAAAGCTTCCAGCCTGAATGGGGCTCCATGCATGCCCACTGGATGATGGCAGGCTCCTGATTAACCCTGGAGTGACTAGCTAATGTCATTGAAGGAGGGCCACCTGGCTGTGAGACTGTACAGTCAGCTGCCACTGAAGGACCAGAATAGGAGACGACCAGGTGTTGGGCTCCAGCCCCCCTAATTGTTGCCATGTAATAGCCTGCTTGACTGCACAATATAGCCCAGGGGCGAGGATTAGGAAAAAGCTGTTGCCAACACAGAAGTCCATTTTCTTTTTTGCCCAAGGTTTTGTTTGTGGGTTTCTCTCTGCGTGCATGCTTATGTGTGTATACATATATGTACATCTCCATTTGCCATCCCCCTCGTCCAATACAGTTATAGCAGGTAGAGGACTGGGCTTCTTTTCCTGGCTGTCCCCGAGCCCCTTACACACCAGCACAGTAATTTGAGACATACACAACTTTATGCTTGCTTTCGCACTGGGAAGCCTTCTAATAAGCATGCTCGACCTAGAGCCTTTTTGCATGAAAGTAACATACACACTGGGCTAAGTACACACTCTACAGATAGCCATAATTGCCTTGCAACAAAAAAATTTGCATCGTATCCTTGGCTCTTCAACAACAAATATATTCATCAATCCTTATTAACATCATTTGAACAAAATGATATGAACAAATTGGCCCGGCAGTCCAGTGTCTGCATATATAATTTTTAGATAAGAGTTCATATCTCATTGTAATCGCAATGGCATTGATTGAAATATGTCCAAAATGAAAAATGAGAGCAAATGAAATCACTAGTGCCCCCAGTAAATAACCCTCTCTGCTCTGGGCAGTCACCACAGTTGTGATCATATGTAACCTTGCGCTAATCATTATCATTCCCGCTAAATGCCTGGCATTTTGCATAAGGCCAGGGCCCCTAATTGGCCCGATGAACCTTTCATAGTGGGGGTAATAGAGCAACGAGAGACTTCAGTGTGTCTTGGTGGGGGAGCAGACAGAGATGCTTGTCGCCAAGGCATCACAGTTATTCTATTGCACATGCCACAAGCATCATTAAAATTGCAGAGGCCTGTGTTCATTTTGTTTTAATATTTCATCAGTGCTTGTCTGAAGAGTGTTATCGTATGGTTAAAATCAGAGTCATTTGGCATGACCTGGAGTTGGCATACTGCTCGTGCAATTTAAGTGTCAGTCTGGTTTTCTAGTATCAAATAGATTATGGAACACCAGGGTACTTTGATCGCTGCCACGCTTTGAGGTGTGTACTGGGGGGCCAAGCCTCACTTTGAGTCTGTAGCTCGATAGTAATAATTACGCCTTAAATTTCATTATGAAAGTTGGAAGAAGAAGAGGTGAAATGCCTCATAACTAATCAGATGGATTTCAATCAAAGACTAGCTCCTGTGTACCCTCCTCGGTTTCATCTTTGACTTTTTATTAAAGGTTCAAATTGAGATCAGATAGATGCTGTTGTTCCCTGTCTCGATTCTGAACAATTCAAATATCAGGAACTGAAGGAAAAATATGACGCATATTCACCTCAGATAGCTCATAAGATGCGCACCTTTGTCCTGACCTAATAATGTTTCCAGAAGGCTGAGGCATTCATGTCACTCTGGCCATCATCACTTACAAAGGGGACCTTCAGAGAGAACTCTCACCCAGCCAGTCACAGAACTGTATCTGTTAATCTTCATCCCTGTGAGCCTTTTTGCTCATCTTATTATGACTTTCTGTTAATGCACGGTGGAGGCCTGTGTGACTGTCTGGCTATAATGGCCCTGTGTTTGATTAATCATGTCGATCCATTGTGTTTCACATCTAAGGCTGCTGCGTTAGGACTCATCAATGGAGACCAGAGTCCTTTGAAAAGGAGATTGGTTACAGACTCAGTTCATCTGAATACACAAGCCCAGCAGGCTTTGATGGCAGTCGTGTTGTGTTGAACAAACCATGCTGCAACAAATTATGATGTCATCACACATCTTTTGGCTATCCTGTTTCTCTGTGTTGTGAGGATGACTTGTTGTGTTATCATTTATGTTCCATGAAGTCCCAACAATCAGTCGGTCCTAAGACAGTTTAGAGGTCAACGTTGACTTTGGTGTAAATGCTGCTCTCATGATTTGTTGTGAAGCAGAAATCGATTTTTACTGTCCCCCAGTGGAATGGTGGGCTGCGAGAGACTTGAGAAAATGGGTGACTACTTCCTCCAGTCAGCTCATAAATAATCTGGTCATGCCAGCGAGCAGACATCAGATTTTGTCTGCAGCTGTGGCAAACCTATGTGAAATCACTGATGGGCAGTGATGATGTCACAGGTTAGGAGTGATGTCACAGCCATAACTTCCCATCCCGCTGTCTGAATGCCAGATGGACGGTAGAGAGGTGTGGAGGTTGGAGCTTAGAAAGCTCTTGCTGTGGGAAACTCACCCCTCAGGAGGTGTCATTAACCTGGTCTTACTGTTTGACCCGACTCCTTTGGGGCTCCTGAGCTCCAGTTTCCTGGACCCGCTCCTAATTAGGCTACTTGTTAAAACTCTCTGAAACCAGCTATTCCTCTAGAGCATCTGATGTTGTGTCTATACACACCCAGAAAATGGACACACAAACACCTCCACTCATCATAATGCATCTGTGACACATTCAGACTTTTTTCTGTCCTGCTGCTGTGTCTACAGCAAAAAAGCTGTTTAATGAGACACCAAGGTTTGAGTAGCTGCTATATAAAACGGGAGTGGGACTCGCACACACACGCACGCTCTACAGTCACCCTGCTGGCTACTTTCTGTCATGCACGCTCTCACTTTATCCATCTCAATCTGTTGTTCCTTCCCACTCTGCCATTATTCCAGCAGCCAGCTTTATTGCCACATTCACCCTCTCTGTCCCAATCTGTCTTTCTCTCAGTGTCTCTCCGTCTAAATGTCTCCGTCTTCCTCCCCGTTTTCCCATAATCACCTCACACCTCTAAGGGCCTCTGCTGAGACGAGCTTCACACCTCAGCCCTCGCTGTGACAACAGGTACGGCTGGCACTCACCGCCTGGCCTCTCTCCAATCAACACCTGCTCGGATTTATCCCTCTTTCTTCCCGTCCTCTTTTCTATCTTCCCCCCTCCCTCCTTTCAGTCTCTGTCTTTTTTCTCCATAGTTCTATCCCTTGTTTTTGTGTCTACCAATGCTTTTCCCCATGTAGCCCCTCTGTACATTTCCCAGCCTCTCTGCCATTTTCTGCCTCTTATCTCTTCTTCCAGAGTGCATAACAGTTCATCCATATGTAGTCCAATCAATTTCTCCCTTCCAGTGCCTCCTGGAGATGGCACTGTGATCCCCTGTTCATTTAACATGTTCATGTTACACCAGTCTGCTTCCATTACCTCCTATGGTGGCCAGTGGAATGACTGGTAGTACCAGCCTTTATGCAAGTTCTTTAAAGATCATCATCAGTCATTTTTCAAATCTGACACTTAATTCACCACCTATACAAAAGGCGTAACCCCTTTGGATGGACAGTATGTGTGCGATAGTGTGCATGTGGTGTGAGGAGGTTAGGCACTATGCCTTTCAACAAAAAAAATAATGACCACATCTGTTTTTTTTGCACTGCCTACACATGGCACAACCAAGCTCCCGCCCCCCACCTACCCCACCACTTCCTCTTAACAGGCCAATTATGTGACGGCTGGGAGTCAATGGTGCTGTGAGCTACTCCTGAGCTCCTCTCCTCACCAAGGTCAAGCTGATTGGCCCAGGTTAATGGGCAGATGTGGGGCTAAGAGAGGAGGGGGTCAAGCACCTACAGGGAGGCACCCTCCACCTCATCTCTAAACTGTCCCTCTTCACTACAAGAGGCCCCTTTTACCACCAGCGCTTCTACAAACAGGATTAACCTTGGCTGCTGCTGTGGAGGCCAGAGGAGCGTAGGAGTGGTTCCTCCCTTATGCATGGCAAAGTTGTTTTGTTTGTTTGTGTTGTTTTGGTAGCCGTTGAGTTTTTTAGTGTTCTCCAATTAAAACTCAGAATCATAAGGTGTAATGGTCAGCCATGTGTCCTCTCTGAGGATTATGTAAACCTACTGTATATCCTGATTGTGGGTAACAGGTTTGCAGAATGCTGCAAGTAATACTTGAGCATTTGATGGTATTACACTAATTTTACCTTCCCTCCACTCCACACGTTGTTGGCATGCCCCCTCAAACCTGTGTGGTCTCCTTAAACCTTACAGTATGTTCCATCCTGTGCTCTCCACTCTCAGAATACAGGGTTCCTCTCTGTCCTCAGAGTTAAACAGCAGACAGCGGAGCCTCTTCCTATCGCACCACCTTTGTCTGGAATAATCTCCCTGCTCATATGAAACACTCTGACTCAGTTGAGGTTTTAAAATTCAAACTTGAAACTTGCCCTTTTTGTCTTAGTCTCCATTAATCTCTTAAACCCAGTGCTTGTAGCTTGTAGTCCTGCCTACAAGAATACATTGTAAAAAACACTTCCGTCAGTACATGAGCGTCTGAGCTGTGTGCCTATCTCTCTCTTCTTTCACTCTTGCTTCTCTATGCTGGACCATTAGCCACCCTGGGACCTCCCACCCTCCCCTGGTGCCTCCTTCTTGATGTTTTGGATTTGGATCTTCATCCTCCAGGAGATTCAGCCCTTCTTCTTGTCTCCCTCTATGTCCCTTGTGTGCAGGTTGTCCTTGTCTCTCTCTTCCTCCATGTGTTTGTTTCCTTTCCTTTGTTGATGGTGAGCTTGAGCTTTGCTTCTTGTGTGTTTGTGTAGTCTGTCATCTTTTCAGGTCTCCATGGTGGAGAGGAGATCATGTGACTCAGGTCCTACCTGTTGGTAGCACCCAAAGTTGCTTAACATCCACATTCTCATATATTTTTTTAACAGTGTATCAGTATAATTTCACTGTCATCTGTACACGTGACATCTACTGTGCGTTTTTCCATCCTTTTTTTTTTTCCAGGGAGTTTTTCCTTATCCAAATCAAGGGTTTAAAAATAGTGTTTTTTCATGAGGCAGATTTGTGAAATTGGGCTACATAAGTAAAACTGACTTGGCTCGACTATGAAAACTTAGCCCAATTGAAGGAGCACTGCACTCTTACAACCTCAAAATGATGACAAAAGGGGAGGGGGCAGGCACCGTTCATGTACCTGTAATCTGACTTCTGTGACTTAGAAGTGGATAGAATTAGAGCTTAAGAGGTGAAATGTCAGCATAGGTTGTCATTAGACCCCTTCTAATGCCTAATGCCTAATCTGGACCTTCGCTCCCTACCCTGCTTTATCAACAGATTAAGCTGTGTGTGTGTGTGTGTGTGTGTGTGTGTGTGTGTGTGTGTGTGTGTGTGTGTGTGTGCGCGTGCGCGTGCGTGCGTGCGTGCGTGTGTGTCCAGTTTTGCAGTCACTGCAGAAGGAGAGTTTAAACTCATGATAAAATCTCTTTGCGTGATCTTGTTTTTTTTCCCAAATAAAGCACAAACAGGGTTCCAACATGGGATTTTGGCAGTGCACCTCAAGCACACTTGGCTTGAACCCACTCTAGTCTTGAGCAGTCTCCCAGTCCCTGCTGCTGACAGCCATCCCTATAGCTGCAACCACTACAGTTCAGTGTTTGGATGGTATTCCTGAGGCGTTGAGTGTTATCTTGTCTTCAGCAGATATATCACTGGTGGGGTTTGTTTTGTCCCATCATGCTCTCAGAATCCCTGAACTTCCTCTTGGCTGACTCCAGATGGACTGTCACACAGTGGTCGTTAGGTTCATTGTCGTCTCCTGACCAAGATCCTTTTGACAGTTTACTGAGAGAATCTTGGTGATTCAAGCCGTAGTGCATTTCACAGTTCTTAAATCATCCATTTTCTACAATCTGTCTATATCTCATTGTCTTGCCTGAATTTCTTTGAATTTAATGGTTTGATAGGCATGCAGCAAACAGGTAAATGAGGCGTTTCATCAAAACTTCATTGCCATATCAATTAAGTTTTTGTGTTACATTTTATTTGTATCTCATGCCCTACTAGCACAAAGCACGTGTGTGTGTGTGTGTGTGTGTGTGTGTGTGAAGTAGTAAAGGTTCCTGCTGATGGTTCATGCTTTTCCGTTGATGCCTCCCTGCTGGCTGTGTGTGTTCAAAAGATGCTGAGTGTGTGTCAGAGGCCAGTGGTTGCGTGAGGCCTTTTGTCAGCAGGAGGACAGAGGAACACAAAGACGGAGGCTGGATGGTCAGGATGCTGCTCTCCAGAGAGACACCAGTTCAGAGGTCAACATAGGCTCTTTTGGGGAAGTGTGTGTGTGTGTGTGTGTGTGTGTGTGTGTGTGTGTGTGTGTGTGTGTGTGTGCCTACTTATGCACAAGCGCCCATGTGTGAGCATGTCTATGAGTCTGTATGTGCAGGGTGGGGTTGCACACAGCACCAAATGGATCCCAGTGGACAGGCATTTTCAGGACAGGTCCCCGTGGACGGAGAGAGTAGGAGGGAGGGAGATGATGATGATGAAGGTTGGTGGCTGTTGGCCGATGGGGTCCAGCAGGGATGGAGCAGCCTGCTAATGAAGAGCCATCTGAGGCCTCCATTCACCTTGAACATGGGCCACTGCAGCTGCCCTGACCTTGGCTTTGATCCACAAAGATGCTTGACCCCCACCATTCCCTCAGAGCTACCCCCCTGCCATCTGGACAGCATGCATGCATATGTATACATTCGTGCACACACCCACAGATACATATGCATGTACACGTAGGCTGACTCATATGCACATGCACGTGTGCTTTCACAGGTTTGTTGGAGTCTGTCTCTAGTGTTGTTTGTTCAGCCACATACAGCATTTATTATTTGGCGTGTAAGCTGAATTTTGTGTGTTTGTGCATAATTGACCTGTGCGTCTGTGTCCTAGTGCGTGTGTTTCGGATACACCTTCACTCAGCAACCACATGCCAAACATAAGTCACTGCCTTTGTCCCCACTAGTGACAAAAAGAGGAGAGCAACACACATTGCACATTATTTCAAATGTGCACATGTTTCAGTGAATAGACTGGATTTGTTTTTCTCTTTGTAGTTATCCTCCCTCCCCACCCTCATAACTCCCCAACTACAATATTCATGTCTTTAAATCTTAGTCCCCCAGCTAAAGTTGTCTCACATTAACTCAGATCTGGGAGATTTTTTTCCTTCTTACTATCCCAATGGTTGCCATGCTCCATAGACGTTGCATTGCTTTACCTCTCTTTTCCCTAATGGGAATGCAGCCGCTTGGAACGTAGGGGTTCCTTGGAAATTCCCAAAGTGGTGCAACACACTCCCCTCCCACACACTGGCTTGTCTTGCTTGTCCGCCCAGTTCAGCTGTAAATGACAGTTATGTCACGGGTGACTTAAGTTGCAGTCCATCTGTGGAAATGTAGACCTGTCTGCGTTTTCCTTTTTATGTATTTCATCCCTAGCTTTATGAGATTTTTTTATAGCATGAAATGTAGCGGAGGGCTATGCAATAGAGTATTGTGGTTCATCAGAAAGGCTTTCATAGCACACATTTTCATAAAGTGTAACAGTTTGTGATCCGATCTTACCAGTGAAGTATTGTGACAAACATGAAGCTTAGCCAGGCGCTCATCAGCAGTAGCTGCAGCTTGTGTTTTCCCCAAAAGTAGGTCAGTGTCAGCAGGTTTGGTGTCCATGACATGGACATAGCCTTTGCCTCACTGTTCTGGACGTGTCCCTTGATTAAGTTACTGCATGGAGGCAACAGCATCTGTGCATATGCAGGGGAACAAGCTGTGCTCATGGCTTGGTAATTAGAGACCAGCAGAGAGATGAGGGAGTGCAGGAGAGAGGAGGCAAGATTACCCCTCACTGTGCATCAGGTCTGATTTCTGTGCAGCAATTTTTTTTCCCCACAGATAGCATCATACATTTACTTAAGTGAGCTGATTATGGCTCTCGCTTTCACTCATCTCCAAAATACCTTTTATTAGTCTCCCTCCCTCACCGCCTGTCTTTCTCCCTGGTCATATATTTTCTCTCAGCTCTTGATAATTCTACATTATTTCCCTTCATTTAGTCTTTGAAATTTTTTTTCTTACCCACTATAATCCATTTGGCTAACTTGGAGAGAGGGCAGCGGAAGGAAGTAGTGGAGGAGAGGCGTGTGTCGGAGTCAGAGAGAGCGTCTGCTCCAGCTGGAGTCAATATTTGCTTTAGGAATCTCAATAACAGGCCTCCAGTCATCTGCATCTCTGATAATGGACAGCCATATGGCTCTGTTGACCCACGCTGTGCCGAGGTTCTCTTTCTCTCCTCATCCTCCCGTGTCTCTCGTTTGTCGGCTTCCTTCTAACTTCGCTCATTCCTTATCATTAAATCCTTTCTTCTACTCTATTTTGTCTTCCACTTATTACCTATCTGGGCACATTTTGTACTTTTTACAAACATCCTTCCTCTCTGCCTGTCATCCATAAAAGCCTGGATATGACCCACCACACAGAGCTGTGACCCAGGTTACCATGGCAGCAGAGACTGGGATGCCCACTCTTTGTCCAATACTGTTTCCAGCAAGTGACAGAAAGCAGTGACGTTGCTTGTCTGGCTTTGACTGGAGGACGGATAGAAAGCTCAAGAGGGGAGTGCTGTCACATGCTTAAAGACATGCTGCTCTGCATCTCTTAAATGGAGGGGTTGGCACCGGAGAGATGGAGATACAGTACATTAGTTACAGGTCGAATTTTTTTTTTTATTTTTATTTGTCTTCCATTCCACTTTTCTGCTTGGGGTGGAAAATATGAGCTTGTACTTTAATGGATTTCTTGGTGTTCTATCCTGAGAAGTGTGTTTACCCAAGAGTCAAATTTATCAAGAAAATGCCAAAAAGAATGTGCTGAGCTGAGTCGACTTCCCTATTTTTTAAGTATTTCTGCTTGGAAAAACGTGTTTATTATAACCTACTCTCACTAATGTTTCTTTCTAACTTTTGCCTTCATGGTAAAATAATGCTACTCATGTCTAAACAACATGTAAGTAGACTATACTAGACCAACACATCACGAGTATCCATCCCACCCTGCTCCCTGTCGTTCTCTGTTACTCTGTCCTTTGTCTTCTTCTGCCCTCTGTCCATCTCTGTCCCTGTGAGCAGCTTGGCCGTTGTACTCCCTGGTGCCTCCCGGCTCAGGTGCCCATCATCCCTGCTTTGCCACGGCTCTCTCAAAGCCATTGGTCATGGCTGCCTTGGCCCCTGCTGTGGCGGCATGTGCCCACAGCAGGCCCCCTGCCCAGTCACTGTCTCGTCCTATCTATCTAACCCAGACCAGAGCCTCTTGGCCCAGTCCAGCCTATCTCAGCTCAGCCTGGTTCAGCCTTGGCGTCAGCAACAGCCCAGTGCCACTCCACCCTGGCAGTCGTAATGAGCTGAGGGGGAGGGGCCCCTCTGTGTTGAGCGACGAGAGCTGTGTGTGTCTGTGTGTGTGAGAGAGAGAGAGTGAGAATGCATGTGTTTGTTGAGCAATTTGTTAGGTTCATCTATCAAGGAAAATGGCCACAACAGACAGCCGTGAGAATAATCAGACTCATTGTCAAACATGCTCACACACAGTCAAATCTGAAAAGTGCTTGCTGTCATTATGCCATCAGAAAGACCTTTTTTACTCCAATAGTTCCCTGCACCATGTTTTATCCAGCACTTGCCTCCATTCCACAATAGATGTAGCACGATGTATGTATGATAATGATATGATAATGGCCATCAGAATGTTTTCCACCCTCACCCGGCAGCCATTTTGCCGGCTTATTTATTTATTTATTAATTTGAGCTTTCCCATTTCAAATCCAGCCATCCATCCTGCATGCTGGCTGCCCAGGCTCCAGTCACTGCTTGTCACTCTGAATTTCAAATGGCTCCAATTTTCCCCCTGATGGCACGGAGAAGTGGCAGGCAGCACATCGGGGAGGGTGGTCCTAGACATGCTGCCTGCAGCAGGGGTTCTATTAGAGAGAAGAGAGGGATGAGAGGGGGGAGAGGAGAGGTCTGGAGCATCACGCCAGTAGTGATGTATTCTTTCTTTCTTTTTTTATGATTATTTTGGAGACTGCTTTCTCATTTGGGGATGTGTGGCATGGCTGATTGTTCCATCTTTGCTTCTGGCTGGGTTGCTGATGGTGGAGCTGCCCTGCCGGTAAAGCTGCCTCTCGCTCCCCCCACCCACGTCTCCCAGTGCACCTATATGCAGTGCAGCACTGAAAAAATGTGATTTGAGACTGTTGCTGCGACTTGTTCCGAACTGATAAACCGTGCTGTGTACAGATAGATGTCTTGATGACGTTCTGAAATGTGATTATTGTGTGACTGTTTGGTTTAATTGCAGGCAAGGGATAACTATGCCTTGTTTTTTCTTCTCCGACCTGCCGTTGTGTTTTGTTCCTTAACAAGAGCTAACCAGCTATGAGGAGCGGGCGCTGTACTTGGAGGCCATTGTTCAGAACCACAGAGAGGTCATGACCTTCGAGGACTTTGCCTCACAGGTCTTCTCCCCCTCTCCTGGCTATCCAATGAGTGGTGCAGGTGAGAAATGAACCACACGTCACCCCTCCTCCATGCTGTCTCTCCATCCCACTGTTGCTTCCTTCCCTCTTCTTCGTCGTCTTTTCTTGGTTCTTTTTTCCATATCAGTCTCTGTCCTCCACACCTGTGCCCCCCCCACACCCCTCTCATTCTCTCCACTCTTCTTCCACGCCCACGCTCACTGATGAATATCAAACGACAGGCCCAGCTCTTCACGCCATCCGGCCGACTTCAAACGCTCTGCCTTCTCCACTTCCTCAAGCCCCTCTCACGCTACTTTGTTCATCTCTCCTTGTTTCAAACTGCATCTTTCCGTGCAATTACTTTCCCATGAATATAAGCAGCCTTGTTAAATGGCGGTTGCAGAGTGCATGTTTGCGTGCGTGCGTGGGTGTGTGTGCGTGCACGCGTCTTCATGAGCTCATTCACCAACACTTAAGATATCCGACAGACAAACAGCAGCTCGCGGATGTCAACACAGCACTCTTATCATTCCGTGATGAATAGAATGGAAAACGTGTCTTATCTTGTTCCTACTTGTACCAGCTCTGATCGATCTGCAGCAGCACTGAAATCAATACAGGATTGCACTTTTCCACTCTATTGGATCTCGACACACGTTCTGTTTTGACGAGGAAAGCACTCCACAATACCACACCATCTTGTCATTTTCAAAACTGTCAGTGCTTGTAAGTTTTAAAGGTGGCTTAAAGTCTGTGTAATATTTTGATCCCGTATGTTGGCATGTGAGAATTACATGTCTGAATTTTGACTGTGCGACTGTCTGAGTGAGTGTGTGTAGGACTTCAGCCTCTCAGACAGCAGGTGTGATATTCAGGATGAAGGCAGGCAAGAGGTGGTCAGCCACATTACCATACTGTTTGCCCATCTCTCCTGCAGAGGTGTAAAATCTCCCCAGACTGACCTCAAAAGGTCAGAAAGGACTGAGGGGAAAAAAAAAAGAAACATCCAGAGGAATATAAAGGAGGGAGAGCTGGGGAGACAAAACGAGGGGATGAGAATCTAGCAGTGTTGCTGACTGTTTCAACCATCCCTTTGTGGCTGAACAGAGTGAGGTTAGAGAGCTCAGCCAGGCTTCAGAATAATGTTTCACAACATGGGAGATACACTGTGGCTAATGTGAGAGGCCATAACATAATGAAGTCTGTAAGGCCGTTGTGCCGCCCTCACTGCGCCGGAAACTGGGTCTGAGCGGCAATTTGTATTCCTCCGGAATCTATGCGTGTAAATAGATTAATGCAAGGGTGTGTGTGTGCATGTGTGTCAGTCATTCATATTTTATCCAGGGCTCACTAACTCCATACGGTGCTGTAGCATAGGCACCTTCTTGTAGGTTAACCCTTCTAACAGTGCCATGGGGTAATTTCACCTCTGCTCAGCAATTTCCTGGAGAAGGGGGAACTTTAACCTGTTAAATCCCGCCTGGCTCATTGGGTCAAAGTGTTGTTAAGAAAACACACACATACCAGGTGTGACCGCTACTGCTGCAACTAATCATTATTTTTGCATTGATTCATCAGACAGTTTTTCCTCGATGAATCTTTTAGTCTATAAAATGTAGGAAAAAAATCAGTAGTGGAAAATGCGCATCATGAAATGATCCCAAGGAAACATCTTCAAATGGTCAAAGGAGTTCAGTTTCCAATCAGAGAACACTCCGAAAACCAGCACAGTTCCAGTTTGATAAGCTAGATCCAGTGAATGTTCAGTATCTGTGCTTTAAAAATGACTTGACAATTATTTGAGTGGCAGAATTACTCAGTAGATGAATTGACTCCAGCCTCTACTCACAACTGTGTGTTTTCATGTATGCTTATTTAAAAGTTGAAGGCTGCTCTGTAGCTAAAAACCATGACCGTGATGTGTGTGTGAGATGCTTTAGGCCACGTAAACAATCCTTTATCATCGTACTCTATCATGCCTGACCGTATGTGTTCCATCAAGGTTACAGCTTCTGTGTAGCAGTGCTGGCTGGGTGACGCTGCTCCTCATTCTCACCCCTCTGACACATCCAACTGCCCTCCCATGCCTTGTGTGCGCGTGTGTGTGCGTGAGTGTGAGAGAGAGTGCAGTTGTCCGCGAGTTTGTCCATCCATATGTCTGTCCGTTCCATCCTGCTCTGGCTCCCATTGCTGCCACTAACATGTCATCCATGCTCCATGACAGCGTGCAGGCGTTGGCCGGGGATGGTTTGGGACATGGAGTACCCCTGGGCCAAACTGGACTGTAAGACTCTGCCTGCTTCCTCCTCACTAGGCATGACGCCCAGCCCCAGCCCACCAACATCCATCCGTTCATTCATTTAGGTCACTGTGGACCCCGCCATCGTCAAAAAACTGGGGGTTGCGCTTGATTTAGCCCTTTCGTTAAAGTGGAAAGCAGGTCTGGAATTCAAGTACAGATTCTGCATGCTGACGTCTAGATGAAGCGCTCCTGCAGTGTTTCACCAGTGTCTGTAAGGCATTTAACCCTTGGCCCTCTCCTGTCCATCATCCATCTCTTTACCTTTTTGGCTTGTCAGTGTCCTCCACAGCCTTGTGCTCCAGGTTCCTGAATGCAACCTCACCCTCATCCTGCAACTTCAGTCCAGCCAGTCATGGCTTCCTGCATGAGCAAGTCCATCTGTCGTGCAGACTTCATCCACAGTGCTTTGCTTTTTGCTGTGTTACACCTGCACTGCTCTGCTCAGTTTTTTTTATTGGTTTGTTCTTTTCTGTTCATCCTCTAACCTTTTTGTTCAAAATGAATAACTGTACACGAGAAAGCAGTGCTTCACTCTAGTGGATTAAACAACTTGAAAGCTCCCATGACCCTCTGAGGTGCCTTAGCGTCTTTCACTTTTCTCACCCTATAACCCTCTCTAGTAGCGGTGGTAAATGTTTCTCAGCCTGCTGTTGCCAAGTAAACTGTCCACCATTCATGTTTTGGATTTCACAAGTCTTAGTTTTGAAACGTGTGAGTTGGACAGATTTATCAACAGACATTCCAGCCTCAAGGTTTCTTCAGAAAACTGGGACTTGTTGATTAACTCTTCACCAAATCAGTTAACCACGTCTGACTTTTGAACCCTCCAGCGGCAACTAACCTCAAGGCCATCTGAACGTCCCCCCGAATCACTGACTTCTGAGCGGCGTTGTGTTGTGTTCTGCTGCAGTGTGGTATGGTGTGTGTCGGTGTGTCCGCTGCACTCTCACATGATGCTCTACTCTGTTTTTCCCTTTTAGATTAAAAATGTCTTAAAGGTCCAAATACTGTTTATGGCGAAGGTAAGCCCCGAGTCAGACCGGAAGCTTGTTTCCGTCCAGTGGACTACCTACCCCTTCGCTCGTTCACTCATCCTGGCTGTTCCCCCACCCACCCCTCCTTTTTTCATTCAGTACTAACCACGCTTTATTTACTGAGTGCTCTGACAAAGGGAAGGGGACAGAGAAACCAGGCTGTTTATTTGGGGGGTGTCCTACTGTTTAGGCCAGGCTGGTAATTGAAAGTGATGCACGGTGGGGACAATTAGCACCTGACTAAGTAGCAGCATGAACAATACGGCTACACTTCTGGCCCTCGCTTCTGCATGTGGCGCGCCTTTATCTCTTCCCTCAGCAAACACTTTTCTCTTTTCTTTCTTTCCTTTTTTTCCCCCCCCTCAGTCCCTCCACCCCCCTCATTTCCTCCTGTTGGAGTGTGCCTGTTTGCCTGGGGCAGACTCTGAGACTAACACCTGCCGCACTGGAAGACGTCTTTGTCATCTAAAGCCTTGTTTGAACTGCTGCAGAGGGGACCAATGGGATAGCAGGGCCATTTAAAGACTTTCTTTCTTTGTTTTTTTTCCTTCTTTCCCTCCCTTCTTCTTTCCGTCCGAAATTAACCTGACCACGAGGCAGTTCGGGCTGAGCAAGGAGCGGAAATGCTGGGGTGTAACGATGATAATGACACATTAGCATCTTCTGGATCTAGATGATTTCTTTTCACTCAGCAGCTTACTATGAAAATTCTTACATAAGGCCATAGTACAGTGAAGAACATCATTTGGAAACCGATGCAACCACACTCATTAAGTGCCACAGTGGGAGTGATGACTGTTTAGTGCAGCATGTTTTAATGGCCGCTAAACGAAAAGGGAAGTCTGTTGAGTGGGTGGTGAACTGTACCACGCTATTGTCTGTGTGTATTAGCTGTAATAAGTGGTTGCCTTCCTCCTGTCATATGTCTTTACAGGCAGCCAATGCAGCTGGCGTTTAGTTTAGAAAACTAAGTGTTTACTGTAGGAATGAGTAGAAGAATACGGGAATGCAGGATTTGTTCCGTCCATAAGGCCAGCCCACATTTTTAACCAAGCCGATGTTTTTTTTTTTTATATTCATATGCAGATTTGTAAATACACGTTTGGACCCCCCCCCCATCTCCCCTCTAGCCCCTCACAAAACACACACCCAATGTTTCATCCATAGCCCAGCCCTCCTCTCCCAGTGAGCCGCAGCCCTGGATGCTGCCGGTGTCCACTGTGCTGCTGAGTGTCTGTTACTCCAGCCATCTGCCATTCCTTTTAGCCGCTGCAACTTGAGATGCCTCTGAAAAAATGGCAGGAAATAAAAGGACAGGAAAGAAAATAGGCAACCAGATGCCATCTCCACAAAGCAGAAAAGTTGTTTAAACTTGAGGCATGGGGCAGAGGCAGGTGGGGCGGGGGGGGGGGTCATGGTTTGGGGTTTGGTCAGGGGCACACTGAGGAAGTTAAGGCGGCGTTCACAATACTTGATTGTCCTCGCCAGCATTTGATGCCCACCTCCCAGCATATTACTATTTGCCATCTCGTAATCATGGATGAGAATTTTTTTTTTTTATCTATTTATTTATTTATTTTGTAAAAGGACAATGTTTGACAATGGGAAGGCTCCGCATGTTCACAACTAGAGCATAATGTGTAATTTTATTTTCATTCAAAGCATTCTGCTGTCACACTGCGAATTGAATACTTTTTTTTTTTTTTTTTTCACCAGTAGATACAAAGGTTACCTCTCATTTTTTATATCCTATAAGCATCTGGAAAAGCTGTGCTGGGAAGAAAGGCAGCTTCCCTTTTAACAGGCTCTGCTTATCTGCAGCATGTGGAAAAAGCATGTAATTTCTCCAATATTTTATTCGCTTTCTCAAATCTTTAATGACTTAAGAGGTAGGACGAACTCAAAGCCTGACACTGTCTGTTTTTTTTCTTACAGTTTGCGTTGTAAGTTTTGTGAATGTTGGTGACAATCTGATGAAGTGGGTAATTTGGGTTGTGGGAGCAGCCACATGCATGACAAAGCATGCTGGGATGAGCAGCAGTCACACAGAGCCCAGTGAGCTCCTGCCATGTCTGACCAGCTTCTTCTCTGTCTCTTTCTGGGTCCAAACTGACCCCCCCACCCCCCCACTCCCAGGCTCCTTCACCTGCAGCGTGAGCACCGAATCCGGAAACACCTCAGGAGTGACGGACTCCGCCGACCAGGTTTCTCCCACAATGCCCCGTGCCACGAAGAACCGAGTTTCTGGAAAACTCCGCCGGTCAGCCAGCGCTATAAGCAAATCCTCTAACTGAGCTCTTCAACCCCATCCCCTTGCCCCCCCCCCCCCCCCCCCCAAGTGCAGCCTTTAATCTTTTCTCGAAGAACCTCACACACCCAGCCGTGACTGCAAGAGATTTTTTTTTTGTTTTCTTTCCGTTTTGTTTTTCGTGTATTGTTTCACTTTGTTTCACATAAACATGTAACTGGAGCATATTGCAATTTTTAATTTAAGTGGCAATCATCGATTTCGTTGATATATTTCCATTTGTTGTGGTGTTTAACTGCTTAATCGAGGTGGACATGTGACTAAGCTATTTATGTTCATCCCGGTGGTTTCAGCTCAAGAATCAGCAACATAGGAAGACTCGACTGAGAAGTCTTAAAGCGGCACGTGATTAAAAAAAAGTCATTTTTGCTCTCGCTTTCTAGCGCAGACGTGAGGTGTGCTAGAGACAAAAGCTCTTACTATAGTAAGGGAACGGGAGACTGCTTTACCCTGTTTCTACATCTCATCTATTTCAACACTTAATGTGACGAAGCACTGAATGACACAGCTGTAAATGGCATCATGCTAAAACTGCACAAGAGATTGGTATTCATTTATACACGTGTCTGCCTTTTTACCTCCTGCTGCACCTGCCGCAACCTTTCTGTGTCAACGATACCACTTCAGCTTGGACCACGTTGGTGGACCCTGTCCCGACAGTGAAAAGGAGAAAAGACTGATGCATGGGGAAAAGCTCCCCAGAGTGATTTCTACACAGTGCACTGCTCCACAGCCCCTGTAGCATGTGCAGTCAGAGGATTTTTAATAGTTTTGAACCCACAGTGGACAATCAATGACGTCTTTCTAACTCGAGCTGAATGGAAATTTGTTTTTGTTTGGTTTTTTTTGTTTTTTTTTTATCACTCTGATTTTCCTTTTTAAATGAATTCCAATGGATTGTGTCTTGATTTGATTTATGCAACTCTGCTGGAATGAGGAAAGACTGCGTTTGTAATTGTTTTCTGATGTCGTTAACGTAGGCTCATGTCCGGTAATTGAATAAGTTCCTGCTGTCTCTTTCCTCGGCTATCAGTTTCCCTGTCCTGTGAAGCTAAGACATCGACATTCCAACGTTCCCGACCAACGTTTTTGCACTCACTGTCATTGATTAACTAGCATCGAATGTGTCTCTCTGTTCTTGGATGTAAATTGCTTTAAGTTTTATTTGCTGATGTTTGCTAGGTGTACATAGAAGGGACTATTTGATGAATTATTTTGCTGTTGTGTTGTATTATGTCTTCATGTGCTGTTTAGAGGAAAAATACCGCCAGAGCCTCAGGTGAATCTCAACTCCATGCACTGGTGCGAGTGAGAGAGTGAGTGTGTGCATGTATGTGTGACTTTCTGGTTGAGCTTCTCACAGTGCCTGTGTAATGTCTGTCCCCTAAGATGCTGTCCCACACCCACCTCAGCTCCCCGTAATCAGATTTTAGTACCTCCTCTTCATCATCTGAGACAGACCGTGGAAGCCCTGCGTCACATGTCCTCGTTAACAGTCTTAAACAAAGTGTTGCCTCCCCTGCGCCTCTAAAGGTCACTGTCACTGTGCTTCCCACAACAAAAACAGCAACAACAGATGGATGTGCAATCGCAGGGTTCTCCGTTGAGTCTTTATTATAGGTGGTGTCCTGCTCCGTCTTTATCCGTGAATGGAATCAAGTGGCACCGACTCCTCCTCTTTCCCATGAGCCTCTCCCCATGTCGCCTCCTGAGGCCACAGGAGGGGAGTCAGGGAAGGGTGGGGGGGGGGGTTAGGTGGCATGCCAGAGCTGAACTCTAACAACTCTCCTAGCAACAGCCAGGCCGGCACTCTCACTCCTCCAACCTGCCGGCTAGGGTTGTCATGGTAGCCAGGTGTTCAACACACACACACACACACACACACATTATACACTCACACCCTCTGAGGGCTCCACCCAAGCTGCAACACTATCCCCATCTGTTGCACTACTATGCCTTACTTTCCCCACGCTCTCCTGTCATTTTTACTCTCACATCTCGCCGCCTCCTCTTGTTTGTTCATTCCTCAGAGCAGAAAATGGGGAATCCAAACAGCGGGAGGGGTTTTTTTTTTTCTTCTTTTTTCTTTGAAGAATGTATAGATATATAGGCCTGGATCACATCTATGGTTTTTATTTTCCCCAAAGCCACTTGAAGGAACCACACAGGATGCTGATCTAAAGATTGTAGGTTGTAGATGCTGTCTCTTGAAGGGGCCTGTGCTCCCCCTTTGGTGGCTTAGTTGCTGGAGATGTTGTTTGGATCAAGATAAGGATTGTGCGTCTTAAATGCGTGAAGAAATGAGCTAGTGTTAGTCCTAGTATGTTTTTGCTTTTCTTCTCGTTTTAGAAATCCTTGTACATTGTGTCAAATTTGAGGGCTTCAGCGCCCTCTGAATATAAATATATTAATGCCTGTAATATAATCTTTGTATAAGAGAAAGATGAAAAAAAAGCTTGAAGATTTCATCATTACTTGTCAACATATCAAACTGTTTTTAACGACCGAAGTCCTGCTATCTTTATTAGAAATGTGAAAATTGAAACATTTCATTAAATCAAGTTGAAATTGTGTGCGCCTTTGTCGTTTTTCCTTCTCAACAACGCATCAGCTAATTGTGCAACCTCCGATTTTGTGGAGTGCTCCTTGTGGGTTTATCTGCGTGTGTGTGCTGACATGATGGTGCTGTTACCATGGGCTTTCTGACCCTGGCCCTGCAGTACTCACAGCAGCAGGGGTAACCTGACCCTCCTCCCATCTGTCTCCCCTGCTGCTCAGCCCTGCTTAGGGAAGGCCAGCATAATGGGCCAGAGATACAGGTGCAATGGTTGCAGCACCTACGGGTGCTCTGCCTCGCCTGGGTCACATAAAGAGGCAAGAAAAGCACTTGATCATAATTGGATCCCTAAAACTGTGTGAGAGAGAGAAAAAAAAAAAAAGAAGCTTAACGTTACCTCATTTTCACCCAACTCACGCTGTCATCATTGACTGTTTGCAACAGAACAGGCAGGGGCTGGATGTCCCAGACCCTCCGAGGCTGACATTCTCTGTGATTACTACCTGATTGTATTATTTCATGTGTTACACTGCTGGCTGTAGTCTATTTTCACACTTCAAATACATCTGTCTTGATGTACTGTCACTGATGCCTTAAGGGGGAGTAACACTCATATAAAAAAGTTTGTGTTACTCTTTTTGGCCTTGGACTGGTGCAGAGATTAATGAGCAGAAACAGAAACAAAGGAGAGTTGAAGTCAGCGTAAGGGTGATTTATTTTTGATTAAATCCTTATAACAGATTATACAGCAGCTGCACTGCTCTGAGGTGAGCTCTGACTGACTGTGTGTCTTTAAGTCTGAGGTGGCACAGTTGGAGGCTGCCTGCTAAATAACAGCTGATTTAATGCTTTGCAGGTTCTAGGGGTCAGATATAAAGCCAACTGAGCCCCGGTGCGTCCTAAATCAACAGAAAACCAGCAAAAATCGAGCTGCATGAGTCGTCCAAAGCAGACAGATGTTTTACTGCTGCAGAGGTGAGCTGCGATCCACCACCTCCTTGTACTCCTGTCATGTCCTGACATGGTATTAAGCAGGGAATTTATGATTAGGCCCTAAGTGCTTCTCTATGGCAGCGAAACGGCGTCTATTGAGCCACTGCAGCAATGATTTACTGCGAATCAGTCTGATAAACGGCGAATCGAAGGCAAAGGTTTGGCCAAGAGGGCTTCTAAGGTTTCCTTTTCCTGCTGAGGACCACAAAATAGATTCGCACTATTTTGGAGTGTGACCCGCTGTGAGAGAGATGATGGTACAGAGGAGGACTGAGGTGCAGGCGTTTGAATGCTGACATGGTTCAAACTTATAGGGTGACCCGCCGAGCGCACTCTGAGAAGCAGCTTTAAACCACCTGATGGGCAATAAAAGCAAGATTAAAACTGGACTTTTTCATAAGAAAAAATAGTTGTGAAATAGACCAAAAAAAGAAAAAAAAGACGCACAAATCCACCAGAATAAACTCTTAAAAACAGAGTGAAGTGTAAAGATTCTTTTCAGTCGTATCTGATCTTTGGCGGTTTTAATTGGCGCACTGGGCAATTGTTTGAAATTGTGTCCTGAAAATAAGACCAAGGGGGTTTTTCCTGACAGCTCAAAGTCGTCCAAATTCATTTACATCTCATCTTGGCATGATTATGTATTGCAAAGAATTTGTTTTGAGCCATAGACTCCACTAAAAAGAGAGCATTACAGAAACACTTCATGAGTAACTCAGACTGGGATCAACAGGCGGATTATTTCAAAAACTTGTGTCAATAATACAAAACTTCCTCCAGAAATGTGGTGATTTTTCGTGAAGACATGAAGCTCATAGACACTTTTTTTTTATTATTATATCTGAAAAAGTGAGACCACCTTGAGACGTGTGTCCTTTTGAAAATATTTTATTTCGATAGACAACAACGATATACACATACAATCAAAGCGCTATAAAAGCCAACATTTAAGAAAAATAACTTGTCCTTAAAAAAGATTGCATCTAAGGTAAGAGCTTTACGTTTTTTTTTTCTTTTTACAAGAGCTGTGAAGATTGAAGATTAAAACCCGACCCACGACAAATATCACAACTCATACTGTAAATCTGACCCAAAAAAAAACAAAAAAAAAACCCCAACATAAAGTACATTAAAATAAAAACATTTTGGCTATACGACATGTAAACTGCCAGAACGATTCACAGGAAAAAACCACAACAAACACAATAAGTTACATAAAATAATTAGAATAAATAAATAAATAAACATATGATGAAAAATATTGCAACAATCTTCAATAATAATAATAATAATAATAAAATATGTGCCAGCATTCAAAATTAAAACAGTCTATGATGACTTTTTTAAGGCAGTTATACAGCGGGATTTGGACGTGTATGTAGGCTATGTCGGACTAGGCTTATTTGTATACTAAAGGCATTTGTGGTTCTACTAAACAGGGAATGCTTCAGTCACTCTTTTTCCGTCCCACCAACACACAGTTGGTAAGTTCTGTCACTCACAAACTAGCGTAAAGCTACAGTGATGGAGCAATCATGGTCGGTGAATCCAAAAGGCTTTGATGGGGGGGGGGGGGGGGTTCTGAGATTCTTAAGACATTTCTTAGGTCTAGAAGCTATCATTGAACACATGTGCTGTCCTAGAAAAATACCCTTTAACAGTCAAACTAACGCTTTGTATTCTTTTTTTTCCCCTTGATAAACTAATTTGAGAAAGAAAATCTCAAAATAGGCCTATATGTAATTCAAATATAGAGAGAAGCATTGAACAATCACTGATTGGCATGGAAAAGACACCTCATTAAACACCACTTAAACATCAAACCGCCCTGCCTTTCATTGGCCTAAAGTTATGGCAGTGAGCATCACAAACTTTTTTCTTTTTTTAAACCCCAAAGCCACTTTTTTGTTTCTCTTTTTTTTTTTTTTTTAAATTCCCCCATGAAAGGCACGAGTTTTTGTGTTGTCTTTAGCAGGCGGGGCGCACCGGCATTTGGAGCAGGATCACCTGCCTGTTCTCCGAGGGGTGGCACTTGTTTATGTGCCTGGTGAGCCCCGGCGAGCTGTAGAGAGTGGCGGGGCAATATTTGCACGGGTAAATCTGGGAGGAGTGCATGAGGCGCAGGTGTCTCTCCTGGCCGGCCCTGCTGGTGAAACTCTCCCCGCACACCGGGCACAGCAGGCAGTCCACCGGGCTCAGATTGAGTGGGCTTTGGTTTGAGGCTTCCTCTGAGGATGATGATGATGATGATGATGATGATGATGATGATGCTGAGGAGGCGGAGGAGGAGGAGGAGGATGAGACCGGAGCCTGCTCTGCCGCGCGGTCGCTGGTTTGAAACCCGTGCTCCTCCAGCACTTTCTTTTGCAAGGCCTGGTGTCCCATGATGTGTTTTCTTAGGTATGCCTGTCGCTTAAACCGCTTCCCGCAGAACTGGCAGTCATAAGAGCCATCTTCAGAGCCAGACTCGGACAGACCTGGACTCGGGGTGTCTCTGTCACTTATGTCTTTGGCTTCGTCGCAGACTGACTTGACACCTAGCGGTGGCATTTTGGCCATCTCGGGTTTGATGCCCTGTGCGGGTGACATGGCCGGTACGCCGGTGGTCCGTGGTTTGTGCCAGCGGCGGTGGGAGGCGAGGTTGGCCGGGCAGCTGAACATCTTATCGCACTCGGGACACCGGTACTCAACCCTGACGATGCGGGAACATTTGTGCTGAGCCAGAGAGAAGGGATCCGCATACGCCTCCTTGCACAGCTGACACACAAACTCCCCTAAAGGCTTGTTTCCTCCGGAGGACTGTGCCCTCGGCTTCATCTCCACCGGCCCCTCTTTGATTTTGAGACCAAGCACGGGAGAAGTCGTCACCTCGTCTTCAAAGTTGAGTTTTCTAATGGCTTTGGGTTTCTTGGAGGCAGGTTTCGATTTGCGCTCTGTGCCGTCAGCCGCGGGTCTCTTGGTACCGACCCGGTTGCTCGGTGCCGGGAGGCTGCTGGTGGTGGTGCCGCTGCGGCTGCTGTTGCTGGTGCCGATTTTCAGGTCGACCGGGGCGTACATGAGATGGTCCAGGCCGGAGAGGGAGGCAGGTGTCGGGAATGACTCGGCAGAAATGGGCGAGCCTAGATTGAAACTTCGCTCAAAATATCCCCTGTCGTGCTCCTTGCTGATGGGCCGGGTGGGGCTGTAGAGGGCTTGGCACACCGCCTCTGGATTGCCGAACTGTGCCGGCTTCTCCAGTCTTGGCACCGGCGCCTCAGCTGCTGTGAAATCCGGCGATGCTGCGGCGCGGTCCGGACTGGACGCCACGGACATCGGCGGGGAGGGGTCCGCCTGACACGGCAAGGCAGCTGGGGTGGGTTGCTCCTGGAGGTCATCTTCGTCTGACCGAGTCCTGTAGGAAACATGTGCAGATTTCTTGTTTCTTTTTACCAGGAATCCTTTTGGCATCTTGGCGAGTAACAGCGGAAAGGCACTTCGGGGAGGTGGGTGAAGTCTCGAGTATCCAGGTTTGTTAAAAATATGGCAACACTAGAAGCTTATGGGACTTTATCTCCCCAGTAGATCGATCCCTCTGTTGCTGAAATGTTTTCGTCTCCAAGGCATAGCTCCACTCTTTTTATGCCGGAATGATGCTATTGTTCTCGCCCCCCCGTTGCAGCATCCCCGACCAATCGGATGAAACCAAGATCCCAGTGGATTTGATTGTGGGAGGGCTTACAGCCTGGGTTTGGTGGATTTCGTTGGAGGATGTGCAGATAGCTTAGCAGATGCACTGGCGGTTTATTACATTAATGTGTGCGCTCAGCCCCTCCCCGACAGAGGCACACGCCGGGACCCTCCTCTTTTTACGGTCTGATGGGCCCCTATACAACTGCACACGTGCCACGGCTTTGTGGATCTCCTCTGGGGGGGCCCGGAGCTGCCAAAAGGAAATGTCCATCACTGCCACAATCATCACAATTTAGAATTAAGACGGGGATGAGACAAGCTTGGTTAAATACAAACCAGTAGCTGAGTTTCTTTCCATTTCTGTTGTGATGTTGCTTAAAGAGGAATTCACCTACACAAATGTAAGAACAGATTCTCTCAGTTCAGCGTTTCAGGTTGTTGTTTTCACCCTCATGTTGTTTACAGTTATTTATTTTGTCTATCCGTGCTCCAGCGTCTTTTACGCACGACCTTTACGCACATTACGCGTGCCTCCCAACAATCCAAATAGCCCGTTTTTTATGGGGCTTTATTTTTTTTATGTCTTAAATAAACACTGTACAGGGAGTGTTTCTTTATTTTAGGGCACGTGTCTGTCTCGGTAGTTTAACTCGACATATAAATCAGACATCTCGCTGCATACATAAGTAATAAGAAGGCCCTCTGGTCTTTGTGCACAATAGCCACGTCTGCCCGTGCTTGGATATCCCTGTCCTTTTTTTTTTTTTTTTTTTTTTTTTTTTTTTTTTCGTTTGAAAGGCAAATTGACCTCTTAACTGTGAAACGGGACTCACGGCCAATCTGGCCCACAGCTAGACGCGTGCTGGGCGGAATCAGTGCTCCAGACAAAGAAGGCCGCAGCCGGGGCTGGTCTTGCAAAATGCTGCACAGATATATCCAAAGCTAAAATGAAGCTGCTGCTGCTGCTGCTGTTCTTGCTGGAATGGAACTGCTGTTTGGACAAATATGTGCCGTTTTCAGGGCGTTAATTATTGATTACAGGCCAATTCTGCTGAAAGAAGCTTGTAAGATTGAAGTTTGCACTGAACTGAATCCAATGGTTTATCTTAATAATTTCTTTAAACCAAACTCAGTTAGAATGAAACTAATTCTACAGTGTCCTGTCTCACCAACAAAGACAACTTTTTTACTACAAATACACGTGGCCCGCTTTCTTTACCAGCTCCCCCATGGTTTCTGCGCATACCTCATATATTGTTTGTCTTTTTTTTCGTTATAATGGCTAAATGTAGGCTGCAGTGCGCCACTTGGCAGAGAGTGCATTCTTTTTCCTTTCAGTCGGCAGACCAGGGAGGAATTAATCTCCATCGTCGTACATTGTTCCCCTCATTTGCATAAAGCTGCAGTATGACCAAGTCAAATAATTACACAATCGGAGCTGAGCCGCAGGCCTGCGCCTCCCTTTCAATAGGCCTCTGTGTCCCCGTGCCTTCTCACCTGCCTCAAAGCACACCGTTATTTTGGTTGGATAGGGTTAAATGATAGATTTGTTAAAACTGGAGGGAAAATGGTTTAAATTATTCTCAAGAAAGAGATAAAACCAGATAGAAACTTTTCCACGTTTTTAAGTTTGAGAAGTTATTTTTGAGGCAGGCTATTCACAGAAAAATCACATTTTTAATTTTTTTTTCTAAATGTTTTTCCCGTTCCTAATCTTTGACGCGTTATCTAAATCCGTTTTTTTTTTGCCTTTTAATATTTGATCTAATATATAAATGTCATCCAAACTTTTTTGTTCACGGTATCTCCTTTCAGCCTCCTCTGCTCTGCTCTGGTTATCTCAGTCTGCACCTATTAGTTGTGCTTTGTTGGGACTACACGCTTTGATGGCATTTTAACGAGTTCCTCTTTCTCCCGTAATAATTTCCGTGGGGCGCGTGGGCCGGTGTGCTGTCTTGGCTGCATCGACGCATGCGCGTGTTTGATCAGTGGCGCGTGCTGCCCTTGCGGACGGGAAGCATAGGCGCCTAATTAGCATACAGCTGCAGCAGGCTCCACCACATCCTCCTCAACCTTATCGCATGCTATAGGATTTTAAATGCCATTTTCTACTTTCTTATATGCTCAGTTGTCAATGTAATGACTTAGATTATATGATAAAAGTTGAAAACACGTGAATAAGTAATGTTTTAAAATGTCTTTATGTGGTGTTGAATCATGTTTCCATACAATAGCTGTAAATTTGTCCAGCTCTCTGCTAACAGTCACTCTAAAATGATGTCTAGGCTGTTACAGGCCTCATAGTTCATGAATTAACTGTATTACAAGAAGTTTGAGTTGAAGAATTGAGGGTGTGTGAGCTCCTGTCCTCAGTGCTTACTTCACTGCACCACCTACAGGATGAAGAATTAATGCTGAGAACACACAGGGAAAGTGTACCTCCAGTATCCAAAGCATTGCGCTCAAATCTTTGCTGGCATCTCACCGTGCTGTTTCTGTCGAACATTAACTCGGTTACCAAAGGAGCTGTGGAGCACCTTGGTTGTTTGACAAAGATTAGATTACCCTTATTCTCACCACAGATGCACAGAAACCTTCTGTACTTCCCAGATGAATGATCAGTTCCATGTGCTTTGTCGACCCAAGCCAATTTGAAAGTGCAGTAGGACATGACTGTAATTGGTGCTCACTACATGGCCACCTTCAATGCATTGTCAATCAATTATTGTAATGGATTAGCTGAGGTCCTATTCTGGCTGCTTGTAATCTGATAGAGGGCTCTTTCAGCACCATGGAGAGAGCCAGCGAGGGACCCAGATTTAATCAGGCTGGCTGTGGACACAGCACAGCCTCGGCTTTAGCCTTTGTCCCTGAATGTGAGAGCAGGCAGGCACCAACAAGAGAACAATGGCACGGTAGAACAAAAGTGCCAGAGTTTAATGAAGTGATTGGTTTTTAAATATAGTTCTATATGAGCTTGTTTAAATATGTTTAAACTATTTTTACAGAGGGAAGGCAACTCAGTTCTTCTCTGTTCTCCCATTGTTTTTAGTTGCTCTGTTGTATTTTTGGTTATTAATCTCACACATTTATTAGTTTTATCTTCACTGTAAGTGAACTCTAATATATCTGTTGCTTGTGTCTGTTGTTTTTATGGAACAACTCACAGCTCGGCCTGAGAGAAAGAGCCTTTTCCCCTATAATTAGCACTGTTGCTGTTTGTTGACGTGCTCTCTCAGGACAAGAACTGTTCCCAGAGAAGGTTCCTTGGACCTGACAAATGTACACAAATTGCCAGGATCCTCTGTGACACTCTCAGACATTTTCATGTAATTTCCAGAGAGAATTAAAGTTTCAGTTCAGTTATACAACATGACCCTGATGATAGTTTGTGGAAACTGAATCAAGACACTGCTGAGTTTTCTGTTCTGTCTTGTGTTTATATATGAAGACGGAGATGTCTGCCATTTTTTTTATTTACGTTATTACCAAATTCAGCTGCGTCCTATCATACGCTCTTCATTCCCAGTGACTGGTTTCTCATGGAAGACCTGGAAAACCATCTGTAGGCAATCTCAGGGGGGTCAACGTGTCACCGTGAAATAGCAGTTAGCCTGCACTTGTGGAGCAACAATAGTAAAAGGTTTGTAGGGACCTTCTAGAAAAAAAAAAGTCAGACTGTAGTATCCAGAAGATCAATGGAGAAATTGCCTGTTTGGCCATGAGAGCAACACAGAGGTCACTGTCTAGACTTTAAAGTGTACTTTAGAAGGATGCCCACGAGACCAGGTCACCGTGAAAAGCCCTGTAAAGTGGTACAGCTCTGAGCTTAAGACTAATGGACCTCCGTGTTGACTGAGAATGTCCCTGATGTCATCTGTACTTTTGACGGTGATGCTGATGACTCTGTGAGGACAAGGACAGATCTTTTTGGCCTTTTTTTTATTTATGAAAAGGTTCTGTGAAGCTGGCTATTAAATGTCTTTTTGGGACATACTGTATATCTACTATGTCCTGTAGTTCATCTTTAGAGTGGCATTCTTTCAAATTCACCAGAACATAAGTAGAAAATGCATTATTAGCAATTGTGAAATATTGCTGATGACTTCAAGGAAAACCCTGGATGCTTTCACTCTATATAGCTCATGCTGTGTGTGCACAGACATATGAAGAAAGGCTTCAAAGGGACAACACCAGCTCTTCTTTACCTCGTAAAGAGCTTCTTACTGAAAAGAGGTCTTCCTGGGTATCAGGTATATCAGTAGCTGGAGTCCCAGGGGCATGTTTAATTCTAATTTACTCATCAGAAACATCAGAGTGTCTCTCAATAATCTCCACAGTCCTTTGGTTGTTTGGGGTGGAGTCCCCTGTCAGAAAGCATGCCCTGGAATGTTAAACACTAATTCACCTCTGAGCTGTGGAGGTGGATGAAGTGATTGTTCTATCTGGGAGCTGATTAAAATGGCTCTGGCCTGTTTCTCCCCTCTGCGTTCACCTCTGACGTCCGCCACATTCATTTCTGTATTCATGAGCGGATGAGAAAGTGCAGGCAGAGCGGCTGCTGTATTACAGATAATAAGGCCAGCGGGCACCACATTCGCTGCCACAGGTTTCCCCCTGCCCCGGCTCATTCAATTACTTCATAAGAGTCCTCTGAGGCACAGCTGCTCTATGGGGGTGAAGAGGAGTAAATTGAGGTACATTCATGTAGACACACACGCGTGCATGCACCTCACAGATACAAAGACGTGGAGGAGGCGCACACACTGCAGCAAGGCAAGCCAGCATATAAAGGATCTTACTGACAGGCATTTGGCTCAGCAGTCACTGCCTTTCTCATGTGAGTAGACAACAAAAAAGGTCCACCCTCTGTTGCTCACTGGCTGACTGAAGATTGTAATGATATTGATAATGACTCCATGTAAGAAAAATGAAATCAGGGCCATTGCTCATAGACTCCATATATGAGGTCACCATTATCTTGATGAAAGTGTGGACAGCAGCTGTATCATCTAGGAGCATGAAAAATGGACTCTGGCAGACCTAATGGGCCATTTCATTTATCTATTGACATATGGAGCTACACATTGGTCATCTCTCTCATAGCCTTAAACTATCAGTCAGCTTATCTCACTTGTTCATACATTAGACTCTGAAATGTCTGTTAACTCCACGACTAATGTCAGATTTTAAACATTAGCTCTAAATGTGGAAGGTCTGCGGAGAGTTAGCTCTCGGGAGAAGGCTGGGTGCTGTCCATGGTGCTGAACTGAAGTTTATGATGGCAGCTGCCTCTTAGTGCCTCAGGCTCTATAAAACAGGGCCAGTGGGAAATAAAAGTTGGTGCCCTATCAGAGGCTTTAAGCATCTGAGAGGTGAGAGCCATCATCGTGAACATTCACAGTCTTACTCTCAGAGGAGTAGCAAACATAATGTTGATCATTTTTTTTTATTTTTTATTATTTTTTTTTTACAAGAACAGTTTTCCACTTGGGTAAATAATCCTACATTAATTTCTCCCTTGTTTACGGTCACTATGCCAAGCTAAGATAACCAGCTGCTGGCTCCAGCTACATATTTGCTGCACAGAAATGAGAGCAGTGTCCTATTTCCCATCTAACTCTTGGGGAAAATGTGAAAAATGTGTGGCTCAAGTATGCAGGCTAAGTAAACCCTTAACGTATGTACATTAAGAGGAAAAGCTTTTGTTGACCTTTGACTTCGGAATGGTACATTTTCCAAACTAAGAATTTCCAGAATTTACATGCTCTTCGTTAGATGGCATAATTTGCATTCTCTTGTAATTGTGCTGCTTCCTTGATTATTAAATGATCACCCTAATTAGAGAGCATAATAGGGTTAATCAGACTCTGCTCATCACACTTATTATTATTCCTGCAAAAAATGAAGGAAAAAGATACAGTACTTGATTAATTATATCAGCCTTTTCATCAGCTGGGCTACCATTCCCCCCTCTGAAATTAATATCATGTTGTAAATGGAAGGAAGGAGCTGGCCGGACACAGACAGATGAAAGATTTCACTCAAATTAATTAAGCACTAATTATGCTGTGGGAGTTGGGAGCAGTTTGCATAATGAGCTCTATCAAAAGAGATCAGTCATGGAGAGGAGCTGTAGAGTTTCTATACAGCCTTTAGATGATACACAGACACCACTGCACAGCATGAAGAGGGCTAGCAGAGAAGTGGGAAGAGGGTTAAAGCACTTCAAGGCTCGAGTCGTGAGGGTGAGGAGTGTTTTGTTTGGTTTGTCAACATGCTGTGAACCAGAAGCTTCCTGGCTTGGCAATGTTTTACGCCACAAATGTGCATTATTTCATTCTCACTTAAAGATATTACATCTGTCCTTGGGCTATGGGCCTTTTTTTTTTCTCTCATCTTAAGCATCAGATAATGAATTCCCTGCTCAGGCAAGAGGCAATAAGAACAAAACGTCCCTTTAAATTCGAGCTTATCACAAAAAACCTGCATCCACACTCCAGGGAGCTTTAAAGACCTTAATCACCTCTCACTCCAATTCTTCTGGTGTTCAGTTATTGTTGATCAGGGACTATACTGTGGCTATCTATTTAGTCAATGGGAAAGGGGATTAAACAGACAGAAACTCTCTATGTCTTAATCGACTGTTTAATCACAGCCACTGTGTAGTGTATGGAGCTGAGTTACTTGAACTGATTTGTGCCACAGCAGCAGCAATCATGCATAGGCTAATCAAGGTGCGCAGCCCAGCACTGCCCTTCAAGGTCTCCGAGTGGAATTACAAAGACTATGATTAGTTAATCAAATGAAGAACCCAATGTCCTTTCTTTATTTGTGTATACACCTTATCTAAATGGAAATTGTATAGCTGAGGCACTTCCAGAAGGACACATCTACATGTGAATGATCGTCCTTGAGCCCTCGCCAGTGAATACAGAATAAGACCTTTCATTCCCAATCATCGTGTTATGGCATCATGGAGACTTTTACATGTCTGAATTATGTCTGTTGTCAATGCTCACGTGAATGATGCAATCACTCAGTCTGTTGTGAAGTAAATCAGGAAGCACTAGACGGCAACTCTTCAGATACACATGCTGATGTGAGGCAGAATGCACACAGGTGGTGGAAGTGAGGCAGCTTATTGGTATTACATGAAAAAATACTAACCAACTTGCAGAAGGCCAGTATGTATGTTTACATGGCACAGATATAGTTTTTATTTGTGTGTCTCTCACTGCATAATGAACGTTTTTAGGTCCTATATCTTGGTATATTAAAAATGGTAACTGCCACTGGATCTGGGCTCTGGTGGGTGTGCTCCAATTACAATGATCAGGGTATCACACTGCTCAGCCTCTCAACCTTTAGGGTGCTATGAAGGAGGCTACAAGCGATGGTCAAACCTCAGATACAGGACGAGGAATGCAGCATGCACGTCCAGCAGTGGACCAGCTTTTCACCCTTGCAGGGCTGCAGGGGGGTCATGGGAGTTTGCCCATCCAGTCTCCATGTGCTCTGTGGACTTGGAGAAGCCCTTCATCCATTTCCCCATGGAATGCTGTGGGAGGTACTGTGGGAGTAATGGGTACCACTGCTACGAGCCATCCGGTCCCTATATAACCAAAGTAGGAGCTGTGTCTGTATTCCAAGCAGCCCCAAGTGAAGGAGTTCAAGTAGCTCAGGGTTTTATTCAGAAGTGAGGGAAAATGGAGCGTGGAATGGACAGGCAGGTTGTTGTGGTGTCGGCAGTGATGTCGGTATGGTAAGAGACTGGTGACTGGTGAAGCTGAGCTGGAAGGCAAAGCTTTCAATTTACCAGTTGATCTATCACCTATGTTCACAAGCTTTGGGTAGTAACAGAAAGAATGAGGCTACAATTTCGGACACATGCTCAAGGGATTATATATATATGTGTCTTTTTTGGCCTGGGAACCCTTCAGGATCGCTCAGGAGGAGAAGGAAAATGTTTGGGAGAGGAATGTCTGGGCTACCTTGTTTAGCCTACTGCTAAGGATGGATGGATGGGTGGGTGGGTGTTTTTAGGCAGCATTTGCTAAATACACCTTATCTTAATAACCTTGGCTAATATAATATGTAACATTCGTACAATGAGGGATGACTCGCAAAGCAATATGACCAGTGTTAACAAGCAACGACACTAGACAAGGTAGTAGTTTGTTTAACAGTGTCTGCCATGTGTGTGGTGTCTGAGAGCTGTTTCTAAGTGACTACACATTCTATATTATGCTGCATGGGGGGACAGCTACTTTATTTAAGCCAACAAGAAAAGGAGTTTTTCAGTGGATGCTTAACATTATGTTTATCTAATTGGTTAGCAAATGGTTCACCTGGTAGACTGACATTTAATAGCTACACATTGGGCATAATTTGATTCATGCTTATATTGAAATGCACAAGCTAAAGACGCCGAGATGTGCAGAGATGTCTAAATAAACAAGTGCTGCCCTCTTTGGTTAGCTCTGTAGGTCTCCTTGTCAGTAGCCCACAAACTTAAAAGGTTCTGTTTTCTGTACAAATCTAATATTGCGCTTTTTGTGGCAAGAGATTTAGTTTAAGGGATAGACACAAGTCAACTTTGATGAGTGGCAGAAAACAATGCATTAATCTGCCATAAGACTAACCAATTTTGCATCATAAGCATGTATTCAAGATGCGCACTAAATTACATTTAGATAGATTTGGATTTTATTATAAAGTCATTTTTTTTTATCATCAAAGCAAACCTTTCTTGACCACACGTCCTTCTGTCAGACATGCTGTTAGACATTGTGACTGTTGTTCCTGAAGAGAAAAGACTTTCCCTCCATTGCATTGTGATAACTTCCTTCCAGGGGCGACAGACTTGACCTGCTCACTCCTCCTAGAATCACCTCTATTATTTGTCAGTGACAGCAGCCCTTTGGAGGGGTGGGGGCCTCCCTGAAAGATACAGGGTCGTGGATGTCCCAATCCATCTCTGTCTGCCAAACGATTGATTGTGATTTAGTGCGTGGGGCAGGAGATGGTGGGGTTCCATTCTGATGAGCGATAGGTGGGAACCCTTTGACTCCAGCACATGGCAAGCAGAGGCAGCGCTATGATGAGGGGTCAGAGGCAGCTGGTGGGGGTAACTGGGGTGGATCTGGGGGCTGGATGGAGGCAATTGGGGGTTTGCATGGATCACAAGAGAGAAGGTGTTAGAGATCCAGGACAAAGACCCCCAACGAACCGCCAGAGTCTATCACATAGCCCATCCATCACCCATCCAGCTTTGCGTTTAGCATAACGTTTGCTAGCTAATCTTTACATCATCAGTGATAATGGAGATGATAGTAAACAGGGTAGGACTATAAGGCCATATAGAGGCGGCATAATGCCAGCTGGATGAAATTAATGTCTCAAATGGAACCTCGCATTAAAGGGTTACTTTGAGGAGCTACAGGCTGAGTGACGTTTGTTTGAACATCAGTTAATGGTTACACATGAGTGTACGGTGGAGCTGGCTGGATGCTTTGAGATGATCAGCTTCCTCTATTTTTAATTCTGAATGAAACTACCATGAATCTGAGGGGATTTTCCCCATATTGTGCTCCAAGAAACTCAGAGGAGATATTCGCCCTGATTAGGAGAATAAAAACTTGTCTAGTGTGAAGAAGATATGCTTGATGTCCCGTCAGCTGTTCTAATTTCCCAGTTCTCCTCCAAACATCACAAGACTCCGATATGCACAATAAACACTATCACGATCTGGAAATCAGAGGGAAATGGCTAATATAATCTTAAAATCACAATACTCAGGGGCAAAGTTCAGAAGGAGTATTCTTCCCATTCTTGACTGAGTTTTGTCTCCCAGCTCAGGTCTGGTGTTAGACACAAGCTGTCCTTGGATGGATGTTAAGCCCAGCCACAGCCTCGCTTCAGTGGCCCGCTCTGGCAGCTTAACTCCATAATCAACCTGAGAGGCCTCGTTAAGGCCAAGTCTTGAAATTAGAAGACAGACGAGTGGAATCGATTGTGGAAATGTGATGTGTTATGCCGGATTTTTTTTTATACAATGAGAGCTTTATCTGGTGGTTATTTTAAATCACACTGATCAAAAAATGATTTCACACATAACTTATGCATATATCCAGTACTTCAGACTCACCTGGCAATAATTCCTCATGCAACATCAGTATTGTGAGGGCAGCAGTGAACAAAGGCCGGCATATTGTCAATCACAGGAAGCTGTGTCAGCCAGGTGAATGCGTAGCCTGTAACCTGATCCGCTGTTGACAGAACAGGGACAGGTGCTCCAGTCAAACTAATCCATACATGCATGTTAGAGTCTAGGTCATCCATTAAGGCAGATTGATTCAAAGCTTTAAAAGACGACTGCTCAACAATCCCAAGCCTGGTCTCTGCTGTTGGCACAATAATTGCAGTAATGCAAGATGGTCTGCATTGGAAAGGGAAAGGAATGTTCAGTGTTTACTCAGCTAATGCTGGAAACATTGTGTCACACAGGGGACAAGGGAACGTCCCTGAAAATGATGTCTGAACTTTATGAAGGGAAAATTAAATAGCTGGGAGGTTTGTCATCTGAAGCATATAGGAACACAAAAAGATAGCTCAGCTTTATTTAGCTAAAGATTTCTACTTGCAAAAAAATATCCAGGGCTTAGGAAGGTTTGATGGTGTGGATATGTGTGGGCACTTATTCTCATACCTTGCATACCCATTTCACATTATTGCCTTGAGTGATAAAAAAAAAAAAAGAAAACACCATATAAACCAGAACTCACTTTGATTCAGTGTTATTATCAGACCCACTCCCATGAGGCCCCAAATGCCAAATAAAGGTTTACAGGCAGAGGCCAGACATCTGCTGCTCTCTGATTGGTTGACAAGCCAGCAGCAGTCTCACCTGTTATCCACAGCCCAGTGCATGGTAAACACCCTCAGTCAGAGCTGCTGGGAGAAGGAGCCCATCTGGTCAGCAGTATTAACAACCAGCTCTTTAACAATGGCTTTCAGGAAAAGGAGAAGGGCACAACAGGCTATATCAGCCAATAAAAACAGGCTACGCATGACATTTAGCGCCTGATGCGGGGCTCAGCAGTATACAGGTTACCTACTGTCCGCACCAGCCCCTGGCAATAAAACAAAAGGCAATCTCAAAGAGCGGTGGGGATGCTGTGCGTAAAGCCGCCCCTTTCAGTTCTTGATCTCATAATTTGTGTGTAAATATGCAGGCAGAGTATAAATTCAACAAGCATGACGGGAATCATTTTCATATGAACAGCAAAGAAGTAAGAGGGCAATACATTTAGTTATGGAAACACTAATATTCTCAGCTCTTCATGGCCATCCCAGTGGGAAAGCGTCATTGCATCCGAGGTGGGAACACTTGACAGCTCATTTTCTTTTGTGAAGAACAACTTTTTTTTTTGCACATATAACGGAATATATTAAGAAACATGAGACACATGAGAGGAGAGAGCAAGGTTCAAACATCTCGCTGTCAAAGTAAAAGCGCAGTCACTGCAGAGTTGTGCTTATTTGACTAAACAGTGCCATCTTGTGTTCATTCAGAAACTCTGGAAGGCGCAAATGACGTGAAAAACATGAATACTTGTCATTTTTATTAAAATAGTTTATCTGTTGTTAACGTACAAGTGTCTCATGACAGAGGATTAAGGATTTTTTTGTAAATCTTGTGCACCATTTTCTGGATATTTTCATCATTTTGCACGCTGTTCAGTGCTCTGATGCAGCTTTTTGTGGAGCCATGCTGCAGATCAGTACACAATAGAAACCCTCATCCACAAACTGGCCTCTGACATTAGAAAACAGGGGTAACTCTGGCTTATTAGATATTTGATGTGGCTCTATTTTTACTAGAGGCCCCACCTGGCATACAAAGGATGGAGATAAAGTCTCTAAATAAATGAGACCTGGGGAATAGTAAGAGGTATGTGAAGATAGAAAGGTTCGGAATGGAGTATGAACAGCAAGCAATGGGCTCTCTACAGCTGCTGGCACTAATGAGGATAATTACCCCAGTAATAACATTAGCCTATCTGAGGGAATGGAGGGGAAGGACAAGTGGTTGTGTTTGTGTGTGTGTGGGTGGATGTGCGAGCGTGTGCGTGCGTGTGGTTGCAGCATGTGTGTGTGCGTGCACGGCATGCGCGTGCCTTTCCTTCTATCTCACTTGCAGTCTCTCCCTCATTCCCTGAATCTCAATATCTCTTTGTTAGCCCACAATAATTGTATTTGGGCCTCATATCCGCCATATCAGATTCGAGTTTGTACAAGGTAATTAGCAGGGGAAGGGAAGCCTCCACACCAGGAGGACAAATGCCCCCATGACATCATTCTGGCTCCACTGTGGAGGGGAAGCTTTCCCCTCCCCACCCTCTCTCTCTCCCTCTTCCTCCTCTTCATCTTTCTTGTCATTCAGCTGTCAAAAAAGAACACTGAATAGGGGTAAAAAATGTAGCGGCAAGCGAAAGTTGATGACATTGAAAAGGAGGAGAGTTGGATTAAGAAGATAAAGAAATGAGGAGAAGAAAGAGAGATAAAGGGGAGTAAAGGGTGGAAAGTGATTTGAGATGAGATGGAGGGCTGTGTTTTCGCCGCAGGCCCGTAATCTCCAATCAGCTTTGACTAACAGACAGCGGGGGAAAGTTCCTCGCCGTTAATGCGGCTTGCCATTCAGAAGGAGCCAGTGTATCCAGCTGGGAGTCGGGGGATGAGGGGAGGATTAACTGGCACTCAGGTGGAGAGAGATGAATAGAATCAGATGGAGGCCCTGTGGATGGTCACACCCTCTCTCCCTCCATCCATCACTCTTTTCTTTTTAACTCAGTGAATGTATGTACTGTATGATTTTAGAGTGGAGTAACGAAAGCAAAAGCAGATTTGATGTTTCTAATGAAAAGACAGTTATTCCTTTCATACAGCTGAGCAGCTGTGACTGACAAACATCATGCCCTTTAATTTCAGATATCTTAGCTGACCCTTTATGGTAGTATAAAGATATTTTTCCTCAGGCCTCCTTCTTTGGTCATCTAATCTGATTTAAATGAATCCCAGGTAATCTCCAGATGCCACCTGTCCATCACTGCCTTCATTCAGATGATCAAAGTGCTCCTGTTCTGAATATACAGTAGCCTTCGAGAAACAAAGAGTAAAGAAATGTGTTTGCAGCTGCTGTAGCTCCAAAATCAACAGTATGATGCCCAGAGACTCACGCACAGGTTGCAGGTTTGGAAGCTTGCAGGTTGTGTTACAGCTGCGGGCGCTCTTCTTTCCTCTTTCAAACATTTTGGTAGGTCCACCCATCTGAGCCACATACAGGACCCCTCTCCTGGCACACACATGTGGGGTCTGGCTCAGCCCTGTGTACCCCCTTTGGCATATTCCTTCAGCAGACCAAGCCCTCTCCGCAATGGCCATAGAACTTCTGAGCCCCATCTGGGTCACACTGCTGCCCCTCCACGTTAGCACACTGTTCAGCATCCACAGTCATCCTGCACCCGACCTGCAGGGCAGTCGTCAGGCACCTGGAAGCAGAGGTGCTGGTTGCACTCCCCGCAGCCGGGGTGGCAACCCGAGGGAAGTGTGGAACCATACACTCATGCATATACAGCCACAAAGGCAAAGCTGAACCATGCTGCTGACCTGCATCAGCACACAGAAACTAACGTCCGAAACAAATGTCCTCCTGGGGTAAGGACTTGAAGGCACACAGCCCCAAAATGAAACTGTAAGACGGTAACAAACTGAACCAGACTTATAAAAGAGATAGCAGTGCTGCTTGTCTGCTGGTCTCTGACACTCAAATAGTCACATGTTGTTCCTCCTTTGAGTTTTAAATGTCTCCTTCTGTCTCCTCTCCCTTGTCCTCTTCTGAATGGTTGTATTGGTTTTTATTATTACCATGTACTCCTGCTGAATTATTTTGACATTTTGTTTTCCCTCTTGAGATTTCTTCATCAGCTCTGAGTCCTTTCTAACAAAGACAGCATTTGCAGAGAATGAAGCGAGCAAACTTCATCTCTGAGGTATCCGACTCCGTCTCATTTTTCTTTCATCCCAATTCTGCTTCCTCTCTTCATGTGCCAGTGTCTGTGGGCAGGGCAGGACTGACAAACAGGCTTCAGAAATGGCACAGGATATAAAAGAATCCTGCTCAAACTGCATTTCATAGAAATGTAAGGGAAAACAACAACTGTCTATACAAACATAATGGTCACAGTATATATTTAATATGCATTATTTAGCATACAAGGACCTGATGTTAAAAGGAAATGCAGTTCATAAGCTCTTTGTTTGGTGTTGTAGTGTGAAATTCCTAGTTTTTGAAACATTTCCTGATGGTTTCCTGCTTATTTCTGATGGTATTGTTGAGGCTAGGCACCAGTATTATTCTGGGAATGGAAAATCTTGTCTTGTCTGTCAAATCATTGTAAGAAGAACATAAATAATATGTAGAGTAAGATACGAGGTTATTGTTGGTGCTGGTGTGTGTATGTGTGTATTTGTTCAGTCACATTAAGTCCATTCTCAATTCAGCTATATTTGCACAGTCTTGAGGTACTCATACTATCAGCCATCACTTTGACATTATTTACTAATTAAGCCAAAGTCACACTCCTATCCAACGATCTCTTGTTGTTATTTGCTTATGTACATCTACTGCATGTGCAAACTGGCTGAATGGACCTGGCATGTTGTAAATATGACATGTAAATGAGCATGTAAGTCAGTTACTGTGACTGAGTTGTTAGTTTTACCAATTCATTACTTTGATTTTTTATTTCTCTTTTCTTTTCTTTATTTTTAAGTAGAGGAGTGTGTAGTTGGTTTAACTAAGCTGGACTTACACTGCTGCATTGAGTTTTACTGCCTGGGTTTCCGTCACGAGTTACGTGGCACTTTTCATTTGCCTTCCGGAAAGTTTGAGACTACTCAAGGTGGACGCACTACACAGTGACATCCCTGTGCAAATGGTCTAAAGGCGTGGCTTTATTAGACGGCGGTCGACGTCATGGCATGTGAGGCGTTCACGTACAACTGCACACACTCTGGAGGACGGTGTTTGTAGCGACAACGCATGCGAATCCGTTTTACACTTCAAAATACAAACTAGAAAGTGAATTATGCTAAGATTAAGACAAGCTTTCTTGGTTGCTGTGGTTATCACATAAGGTGTTACATCACCTTCTGATCAGTTGATTTAGGTCACAGTTCAAGCTAAAGTGAATTTAACGTTGTGGTATGCGGATATAGGAGTGGCGTGCCCTTACGCTGAAAGAACACGTACAGGAAGTCGTGAGCTAAATATTAGCTTAACTCCACTTCCACGTTTCACAGGAAGTAAAGAAATGTCTGAAGGAGAGAGGCGAAACTTCACTAATTGAACTGAAAGGTACAACCTTCATTCAATCTCCACACTCACTTTCTCAGCTTCTACTGACCAGGTTCACCAAGAAACTCTGCTGTCAACGACAGTTTACGCATTTACCGGGAAATTCAGTAAGTCTGTTCAGTGGTACCGTCAGTCATTTATTACGTTGTGGTCTCATTTTGACAGTTTGGTAAGAAAGTTGTACCTTTGCTCACTCTCTTAGACTTTAATTTAGACTTAGGGGAACTGGCAAAGATGCAGTGGGTAAACAATGACAGTGAAATTAAATAATAATAAAAAAATAATAATTTCGGTTTCAGAAGCCCAGAATACAATGAAGGGAAAATTAGGAGAGTGTTAAGGATGTAGCTTGGATGACGTAGTTATGTTTACGTGCGAGCTGTATTTCCGTGTAGTATTCAATAGTGGAATGTGATGTTCACGGCAATACTTTTGAATGGAAGTAAATCACAAAACATTTGTTGTGCAATTATATATCTTATTTAGAGTCTATAAAGCCTCAAGTATGCTCCCTCAAAAGGTAAGGACGGCTTAAAAGGGATAAAAAGTATTAGTTACTAACTTTTTAACTTTCGGACACTATCATTGTTTTCTGTGGTTAGACAGGTTAAGGCCTTAGCCTGCTGACATAAAGGAGAATATGGGCAGGTCACAAATCTGCCAAGTCAGCTAACAAAGCTTTCAGGTGTGCTCAAATGGACTGAGAGAAAAACAGTTTCTGTTTCTCAAGAGCACGTCTGGAGTGTGGTTTTCAAGCTCTGCTTCTGTCGCAATCAAGAATCACAGCGTGTCCCTGGGATAAGATAACCACAGCAGGATTATGAATGGAGGTCTGATTGTTGTGTTTGACAGGTGAGAGAATGGCAGAGAAGGTGCTGGTCACGGGTGGAGGTGGCTACATTGGGAGTCACTGCGTGGTGGAGCTCATCGAAGCAGGTTTCCAGCCAGTTGTAGTGGATAACTTCAGTAACGCTGTAAGAGGTAAGGCTGATGAATACATTGTCATAAACATGGCTGTTCAAAGTGTGTGTTTAGTGCAGTGATACTTATATCTGGTGTGTGTGTGTGTGTGTGTGCATGACTTCCTGTGAATGGAGGAGAAGGGGATGTGCCAGAGAGCATACGTAGGATAGAGAAACTCCTGGACACCAGCATTGAGTTCCATGAACTGGATCTTTTGGATCGACCTGCCTTGGAAAATCTCTTCAAAAAGGTCAGAAAGTGAACACAGTTGATTTACTGAAATGAATATTATTGACTGACTGCTGGCAGATTTCGTCTTTGGTGGATGAAACAATCAATCTGATAAAAACACCACTAAGTTCTGGCAGTAACATAATTCCACGCTCAGCTTTAATCGACTGCGTGAGGTTATTTGTTTTTGTTTTTTTGTACCAAAGAGTGTCCCAGCTGGCCACCATACATTCTCAGACAGCACTGAAAATAGGCAGTGTGACATAGTGCTATCATACTGTATGTACATATTAGTTGCAGAAACTCCTTCCAGATGGCTCCTACCCATCACACATGACTGTGTTCTGTATCGATCCGTGTTGCAGCACTCTTTCAGCGCAGTGATGCACTTCGCTGGCCTGAAGGCTGTTGGGGAGTCAGTGGAGCAGCCGTTACGCTACTACAGAGTCAACCTCACCGCCTCCATGAACCTGCTTGAGGTCAGTTTCAGCTCTCCTCCCCTGATCTGCTGTTGTCTGTCATTATTTGCACCGATCTTCATCTTCATTGGCAGAGTGCATGGCATGATCATTTGATACTGGATTGGCTAACTCTAACACCGCACCCCCATGGCTTTTAATGCGTGGAGCTCACCGTGTCCGCCAAACTCGGCGTTTCTGCCTACTCCTAAGATGTGTGTGCGCGCTCTGTCTCACCGGCCGTATGCGTGTGCCGTGTTTGTTTGCATCTGCATGTGTCCCAGGTGATGCAGGCTCACAGGGTGCGCAATCTGGTCTTCAGCAGCTCAGCCACAGTGTACGGAGACCCTCAGCACCTTCCCATCGACGAGCAGCACCCCGTGGGCGGCTGCACCAACCCTTACGGCAAGACCAAGTACTTCATTGAGGAGATGATCAAGGACCACTGTAAAGCCGAGAAGGTACCGATGAGGAGGTAGAAAGGCCTTCACAGATCGATAAAGACACATAAACAGTGTGTAGTGGTTCCTTATTGCCTCTGTGTGAGCAGGACTGGAATGCCGTGCTGCTGCGTTATTTCAACCCAATTGGAGCTCATTCCTCTGGCCTGATAGGAGAGGACCCTCAGGGTATCCCCAACAACCTGCTGCCATATGTCGCCCAGGTACATGAACTGTCTGCCAAATACACAGCTAGATCAGAGCCTGCACTGTTTGTTCCACTATGTGTTGCTTGCTTTGCTTAATTGATCTGCCTCATAGGTTGCCATAGGGAGAAGAAAGTGCCTCAGTGTGTTTGGCAATGACTATGACACAGTTGATGGGACAGGTAATGGCGACCTTTAATTGCACTGCAGTGAGTTATTTGTGGTTTGCTCTTATGAGTATAATCATTGCACGTCTTTGTTCGTGTTCGGAATCATAACAAGGTTTCCTTTCTCCCGCTAGGTGTGCGAGATTATATCCATGTTGTAGATCTGGCAAAGGGACACATAGCCGCTCTGAAGAGGCTGAAGGCCGACTGCGGGTGCAAGGTACGTTTGAGAAAAGGACAAAAAAGCATTTTAAAAGACATTTCAAGTCATTTTCTGTTTCACTGTGTGTTCACATTGTTCAAGTATTTATGGGAGTGCCATCATGTGTGCATTACTGTAAATGTAGGTTTACAACCTTGGAACAGGGAGAGGCTACTCTGTGCTCCAGATGGTGAAAGCCATGGAGAAGGTATCAGGGAGAGAGGTGAGTGACGGTAAATCATCTTATGGGCCAGTGATTGTATTGTGTGTTCAGAGAGTAACTGTAACAGAGTTGGCCAAACTAAAACTGGCGATGAACGCTGCTGGTCTCTGATCCACGGACGTTCCCACTGTTTAGGCTAACCCTCTTTTTTTCTTGATCTTTTGCTTTATGTGTCCTCTCCTTAGATCTCTTACAAAGTCACCCCACGTAGGGGAGGAGATGTAGCATCGTGCTACGCCGATCCACGCCTGGCAGAGAAAGAGCTGGCCTGGAAGGCTGAATTTGATCTGGAAAGAATGTGTAAGGACATGGACAAAATCTATTACTCAACATCATCTGATTCTCCAAACAACACCAGCATGTTGGCTTTATTTATACTTTTTTGCGTGTATGCAGGTGAGGATCTGTGGCGCTGGCAGTCCATGAACCCCACCGGATTTTCCAATGGCACAGCCTCTTGATGCAACTCCAGCCTTTTTTTGTTCCTCTTCTAAATCATCAGGCCAAAGCAAACCATCAACTTCCTCATTTCTGCATATCTTGTAAACAAATGATGAGACCTTCAGGGGAGCTGAATGCTTTAGGTTTTGTCATGTTTAATTTTCCTTTTGTTCTAGATTCATGTTATCTTATTCTCCAGTGACTGTTTACATTATACGAATCATGTAAAAATGCCTTTTTGGGTGCTGTGTGTTGCTTTTTTTCAGATTAACAATTAATATTTTCTCTATCAAAGTACTGATCTGTGAGCCATAACAATGAAAGAATAAATGATTTTCTTTCTGAGGAAACTGAGGCCTTCATTTCCACTCCATTATGAAACAATTTCAGATGACTGTGAAATGAGTTGTAATGAATGCTACGATGCTGAATACATTAAGCTAAATGCTTTAGGGAGATAAACCCAGAAGTATATCTGATTAAAAGATGCATTCACCTGTAAATATGATGAGGTTGGTGCATGTCAAAGTGATGCAAAGGCAGATTTAAGAAATCTGCCAGTATAATATGGTCAGCTGAGGGTTTGAGTGTTACAAATCCCAACAGAATATACAAATATTGCTGGGTTTTGCAAGGCTGGGCTATTCGATGCTCAGCATTCTGTCCATACAGTGCATTTAAACGGGGCACTAGGGCTTTAAATGGCTCCTTGAACCCTCGGGCACCCAGTTAATAAACACCCACGTCAGCACAGTGCTCCAGTCGCTCTAACCGGGTTTCGGTCTTTAGGGCTGAGCAGGAAGTGCCTGACTGTAGACCCTGGACGAGAAAAAAAAAGAGCGCAGAAAAAAAGGCGAAATAAATTAAAAATGGATATGGTGGCGGACCTGGGGGCGAGTAGACTCTATCGGGCGCCGGGTGAATCAAGTCACCAGTGAGTATCGATGGGATTTTGTCAGGGGTATCACGGCGTGGGGCGTAAGCGGGTCCTGCCGACACCTCACGCCTGGGAAAGAGTCGCTGGGTTTGGGCAGGAGGCAAATCCTCCCCGCTGCTCGCTCCGGACCTCCGGCGAGAAGTGGGGGTGGTCTTGAGGATGAAAACGGGCGTATTAGCGCGTCTTGTCCCCGGCGTGATACGCCATGTGAATGTATGTATTTGTGGGCTCGCGGCTCGCTCAGTTGCTGGAGGTTTGTGTGTATTTTTCTATTGTGTGCTGGCTGGAGCCTGAAGTGGGCGTCGCTCCAGGACAGACTGGGCTGCTCCGGTGCGCCGCTGCCCGCTTTTCTCTCGCAGGACTGCAGCACTCTCATGTCGTTTTGTAGGTCGGCCGATGTCTGAATTAACGGAGGATGGCTCGGGGAAGAGATCAGACCTGGTTTCGTGTGACATGAGCAGCACTACAGAGTCTCGCGGGCGGGCGTTGCACCGTGGGTTAACGGGCGCTGTGCAGCCTGTCAGCAAGCGTCACATAATTAAACGTGAATGCGTGTCAGTCTACATGAGGATGGCTAAATAGGTTATTGTACAACAAGAAGTATTTTGTAAATGAGGTTGCGGCATTTTTCCCCCCTTCTTTGGATGACACGTCCGGGTACTGTGCTTTATTTTCTCTTCCCATCAGTCTGCTGTGTTTGTAACCTCAAAGATCACATGAGCGCTTCTGCTTCCCTCAGGAATGATTGCAAGGTGCTGTCACCCGATGCTGTCTGACTGGAGTCGGGTGTAGCCCATTAGAAGAAGATTTTGATTTAAGGCTAGTCCAGCCAATCACAGAGCACAATGAAGTCCAGGAGGGCGGGCCGTCCGCGGAGCTGGAGACAGTCCAGTGCAGAAACAAAGAGGGGTTAATTGACAGCTATTGATGGGGTGTCGCTGCTGTGATGTGACCTGGAGTTTTAATATGGGGTCTGTAGCATCACCATTTATTAAGTTAAGCTGTCAATCAAAAGGTCAGTTGTCCCATGAGTCACACTTGAGCAACACATTTTTCCTTCCCCAAATATGTAGGATTCATATTATTACATTATGAAAGCATACAAGCTGTTAATTCAGGATCACGATGATAGAAGTGTCTCAGTTTCAGTATTGAGTGCCCACAAGGTCTGCAAGACATCTATGATTTATTGTTTTCTTGTAAAACAAGTTGGTCTTTGCCGCATAGACAGCCAACGTGAGTTCTGTCATGTTGTCTCCTGCAGGCAGCCTCAGAGGTGGTTCAACACCGCTGACATCACAGTGGCTCACCAGAGCAACTTGCTGAAGCAGCTCAACCAGCAGCGCCGCCAGGAACTGTTCTGTGACTGCAGTGTGCTGGTGGAGGGCCAGCTCTTCAGGGCCCACCGCAACGTCTTGTTCGCCAGCAGCGGCTACTTCCGCATGCTGCTGTCCCAGGGGCCCGACGGGCTGTCCGACTCTGTCAACGCCACCTTTGACGTCTTCAGCCCCGAGACCTTCACCGTCATCTTGGATTTCATCTACTCCGGCCAGCTGGACCTCTCCAGTCACAACGTGATCGAGGTGATGTCGGCAGCCAGCTACTTGCAGATGAACAATGTCATCAACTACTGCAAGAACTTCATCAAATCCTCCTTGGACATCAGTGTGAAAGATGAAGACAGTGACCGCTGCCTCAGCATGTCTGAGACCTGCAGTTTCACCAGTGGAGCAGGCGAAGAGACCTCAGAGCAGCAGCAGCAAGGCCCCAGCTCTGTCAGCCCGCCACCAGCGCTCTGGACCCGGGACAACTCCAGATCCCATTCCGGCTTCATGGGGAAGGACTCAGATCAGGATGCATCTGCCTCAGCCCTGAAGACTAACCCAAGCAGCCCTGCTAATGAGCTCAACACAGAAGTAGAGGACCTGCAGGACCCCCAGGACCCTCTGTACACCTTGCCTGGATCGGAGCGCCGGCGAGGCAAAGGGGGAGCCAAGAGGAGAGCACCCAACAGCACTCGCTCCAACCAGCATGAAGACCTGGGCATTCAGGAGGCAAGGACGCAGAAGGCTGAAAAGGCCGAGGAGCTGTATGCTACTCTACCACCTATTGTTGGTGTTATTGGACACTTCAATAAAGGTGAGTTGGACTGTATGAAAATGGAAAACCAATAGATCTTTTACCTTCAGAGAAGTGAGAAAAGGAAGAACACGCTGCATCATAAGCAGACTGACATGAGTGTAACCCTCAAAAGTAGCCAGAAACAGTCTCATCCAGACAACAAACAATTTCTCATCCTCTTTGCAGACTCCAACCCTATTATGCGCTTCAAGTGTCCCTTTTGTACACACACGGTGAAGAGGAAGGCAGACCTGAAGCGTCACTTGCGCTGTCACACTGGGGAGAGGCCGTACCCCTGTCAGGCCTGCAATAAACGCTTCACTCGCCTGGAGCATCTTCGTAGCCATTTTGAGACGGTAGGTTTATTCACAACCAACCGATATCAAGTTCTGTCATTTAGTAATGGTTTAACAGCTTCAGACACATAGAAACAGTGATGAAGCTTATACTCTAGGCTGTGGCATAGGGTTGTTAGCCTTGTTGTCTTAAGTGATATACCCTGATAACAGTGTTATCAGTGCACTGATACACACTGATAACACTGATGCTCTCGTACCCACAGGGCTACAGAAACACCATCACCAGTAACATAACCACGACTGAACATTCATAGTTTTTGCAAACGCATTTTTTTTTTATTCTTGTTCCTCCACAGATCCACCAAGCCAGGAAGCTGGTGTGCAGGAAGTGTAAGTGTCAGGTGACGGAGGACACTGGGCACGTGGTGTGTGAGGGCACACGACGCTACCGCATGTGCACCGCATGCATCCAGGAAGTGGGTTGTGATGACATCCCCATGGACAGTATAGATGGGACCAATGAAGAGCCGGCCCTGTTACTGGGGGTCGACGGGGAGGAGGAAGGGGACAGCAAGAGGAGCTGGATGGTAGCTGACGATGACGACCTAGCTGAAGACTCGGGGGCTGACCTCATCATCCAACAAGTGGATGACAGTGACGAGGAGCTGCAGTGAGAAGGAACCAAAGTGTGTGTGTGTGTGTGTGTGTGTGTGTGTGTGTGTGTATGCTCAAGCCATGCAAGAGAATTTATGCATAAAAAAATGTGATCCACTGATGTAAATACACACATTTATGATACATGAGTTGTCTATTAGTTAAATGCAACTGGTTAATCTTTACTTTCGATGAGATTGTTGACCTTTGTGACAAAATGGAATGCTTTTTGTTAAGCTTCATAAAGATATGCAGTATCCAATGCATGCATATTCAGTGTTTCCTTTGCTCCAATTCTAGTTATATAATAATTCTTTCAAAGATATGTGTTTTTAATATGCATGGAAGAACAGCTTTGCTCCTTTTTGGGACTCTCTACTTTGATAAAAGTGGGCATTTGAGCAAAACAAAGTGACAAGGACAGAGTAATGGCTCTGGTATTTCCCTACTCCCTGCAGGAGAAGTCAAGAGCAGACCTTTTTCCCCAGTGTCTCACAGTTGCAGCGCTTTTTATGATTATGTTTGATTATGATATGCACTATGATATAAAGCCAATTATAATTTATTTGTTTTTTTTTACTTTTTGACACATTAAAAATATTTTTATACGTTCCTGTGTCTGTGTCTTTCACCTTCTCTGTCTTTTCTAGTGTGAATGGAAAGTACAATCAAATCTTATAAAAGGAAATGATATTAAAGGTATCAACAGAGAAATTAATGAAATACACAAATGCAATAACATACTGGCAGATTCTGTGTTAAAATGCAATTTTAACATGTTATTGTGTATACTTTTTTAATGTAATATTTAGAGATTATCAAATACCTGTATGTAAAGCCTTGAAGGAAAACACCAACACAGGTATGCTTTTTACAAAATAATAAATTTAAAACATTTACAATGAAATCAACTGTGGTGTCTTTGCATTCAAAATATAGAACGGCATCTTAAAAAGACAGCTTTAAATAGTGTGTATACTGTCACGATGAGTGAGATCAACTTTAAAAAAACACATTAAAAAACATTAGTGATATACATTGTACTTTTTTAGATGTATTCTTCAGGCTTTCTTGGCCAAATAAAGCTTAAACGGTAATGAGTGTTTATGTCTAGGCGGACTTCAAAACGATCTTTCCATGTAACTTCCCGGCCCATAGATGGCGCCCTTGCGTTGCTTTTGAAACCTGTGCGCTCTAGCTTCCTCTCCTCACGAGGAAGATGTGACGCCACTGTGTAGGCTGGACCAACATGGCGGCTGTCATGAGGCTTGTAAACAGAAGCACTTTAAGTTCAGCGATGGGCCAGCAGTACCTGGCGTTTAGTTCCGCATCGAAGGTTCAAGCAGTGAGTTTTCGTGTGCTTTAAACTCTCAGCAGCTTGTACTGTGCACTTTCAGCTAGCAGCCTGGACAGCTAACGTTAGCTGCTAGCGTCCGCTACGGTTGAACTGGATACGTTTGGTCACCTTGTAGTTTGTTAGTTGGCTACTTATCTAGCTTAACAGGCCAGCTGTTTGTAATTTAACATTATCGAGTACAGCTGTTTTACTTTACTAAATGTGCGTGTGTGTGTTTGTGTGTGTGTAGGCTGGTGTAAAAGTAAGTCAAGCGCTTCCAGAAAAGGTGAAAATAGTGGAGGTGGGACCCAGAGATGGCCTTCAGAATGAAAAGGTAACGTTATAGAAAAAGATATATATATATATATTTAATGTAATTACAGAGCAACTTATACTGCCAGGAATACCCCAGTCTAATGTTAAAACTGCTTAACAACTCTCTGATTTTAACCATCAGTGTTGTATTGAGACAGAGCAGGTGCGGAGCTCACGTGTAATTATGTAATCAGGTCAAACTATTACAGTCATGTTTTTCAGGTGTTTCTCATTTTGTTGCTTTTCTGGCTCCACTCCACAGACTATCGTGCCAACAGAGACAAAAATTCAGCTGATTGACATGTTGTCAGCATCAGGGCTGCAGGTCGTTGAGGCCACCAGCTTTGTTTCTCCAAAATGGGTTCCACAGGTAAGTCTGTGCCCCCTGAGCAATTCATATGAAAAGTGCTGACACACCCCACCGAGGGCGGTGCAGAAACTGCCGTGTAAAGGAATGGAAGTGGTTGTTTTTCGGCAGCACTAATCTGGTTTCTTTGCGAATGTCAGATGGCAGACCAGGTAGAGGTGATGAAGGGGATCAGTAGGAAACCTGGAGTGTCTTACCCGGTCCTCACCCCCAACCTCAAGGGGTTTCAGGCTGCAGTGAGTGCCAAGCATCATATTCCAACACGCTTTCCCAACAGCTACATAAACATACTGTATATCCAGCTTCTGACACCATCAAACATGTGTACAGAAGTTTTCCTCACATGCCTTTTCCTCGCTCTTTCTTACCACAGTTGAAGGCGGGAGCTTCAGAGGTAGCCATATTTGGTGCTGCTTCTGAACTCTTCAGTAAGAAGAACATAAACTGCTCAGTGGATGAAAGTTTACAGCGCTTCGACGAGGTTATGAAAGCCGCTAAAGAGGCCGGTGTGCTAGTTCGAGGGTAGGATTACTGGTTTGTTCTCAAGTGTCAGCAAACATGTAAATCATTGGAATTGCAGGCTCAGATTTTTTTTACATCTGCTTCTTGTCACCACAGTTATGTGTCATGTGTTCTCGGATGTCCCTACGAAGGCAAGGTGGCGCCTGAAAAAGTTGCACATGTGAGTTCTCACTTGATACATGTTTACATTAACTTAAATTGTCAGAAATCATATGCTTGCCAAAGCTACAAGAAACATCAGTACTCATGCAACCAGCTCAAGCTTTGTCTCTTATCTTGCAGGTAGCAAAGCGTCTGTACTCCATGGGCTGCTATGAGATCTCTCTTGGTGACACTATTGGAGTGGGGACTCCAGGTAGCATGACTGAAATGCTGGAGGTGGTAAGCAGAGAGGTACCAGTCAGTGCATTGGCGGTGCACTGCCACGATACCTACGGCCAGGCCCTGGCTAACATCCTTGTGGCCTTACAGGTCAGACTTGGTGCTGGTTATTTGAATCTGAAAGTGTCTTTGAGTAATGCAGATGGTGTGATAAGAGTGGCCATGTAGATGTAAGTTTCAGGGATTTCTTTTGTTTGTCAGATGGGAATCAGCGTGGTAGACTCGTCAGTTGCTGGACTGGGCGGCTGTCCCTATGCCCAGGGGGCTTCTGGGAATGTTGCTACTGAAGATGTCGTCTATATGCTGCATGGACTTGGGATTCAAACAGTAAGAAGTCACACTTTGTCTCTCTTTAGCCTATCCTAGTGTCTTTATAGTAGAGATTTAAGACGCTGCTCTTGCTTTTGTGTTTACTTACACTATCATTCAGAAGTTTGGAATCACGTGCCACAAAAGTTCGATTCAGTACAGTCAGAGGCAAAAATACTTCTGAGCAACAGTTAAATAAAAGCGTAAGAAATCACCGTGGTCATCATGGATCATCTTGGCATCAAAGTCTGTCCAGATTTAAACATCTGCTCGTTCCTGTTTAAGTGTCAAGTGCACAATAATGCCTGTAACAAAGTGGCGTTAAACCAAATTAACAGGTGAGTTACTTGAGCAAAGCTATTCTTAAAACTTCAAAACCGAAATAGAAGGTTGTTCTTGGGGTACCACTGATGGAACTGGATCGCGAATTTCAGCTGAACATACTGTGGACTAACGAATCAGTTTAAACCCATTCAATCAAACCACTGAGTAGACTGCAGTGCGCCCAAAGAAAACTGGATTCCCAGAATATTTAGAGCCCAGTTGCACAGTTTCAATAATGATATAAGGCCAATGACGCTGTTCAGGACTAAAAAGCAAATTCAGAATCAAGGGGTGTTTGCAGGGGAAATGTTTTCAACAGCATTCTCCCCCGTCGTGCTACACACTGGGGATATCAACTAAATTACTCTTCTTTTGGGGCCAAAACTATTTCAAATGTGAATAATACATATGGTGTCTGAATTATACTGCTTTTATACATATGTTAAATTAGCCATTATTGAAAGACAGATGTATAAGTGGTAATTGCAAACTGTTGAACATTAGTGTAAGTAAAACAAGGAAGAGGAAGTTTGTTCGTTTTCTTTCTTCATTTCTCTCATCGCTCTTTCAGGAATTAAATGCAACAAGCTTTGCAGAATATTCCACCATATCATAATTTAGTTTGTGGCTCTATTTACTGTATTCGACGTAAGCTCCCTCAAGTGTGACTGTTTGACTTTCCGTCCTCACCTCAGGGAGTGGACCTGTCAAAGCTGATGGATGCTGGAGCTTTCATCTGTCGAACCCTCAACAGAAAGACCAACTCCAAAGTGGCGCAGGCAACCTGCAAACTGTAGACAAGTCGAACCGTGGGCTCTTTCACAGACTGTACACTGCAGAGCATTCAGGTGACCTGGAGACATAATATTCTGTATGTTAGTTTAATTTATCAACCACTGGTGTGAGAGTATTCCTTTAATATTTGGATGGTACTGACCCCCTCCTCCTGTTTTAGAATAAAATATCTGATTAGATATTCACGACATGATAGCATAGCTGGAACGGTGCCTTATGTAAAGTCAGTCTAATCATACAGATCCTACCTATCAAAAGCCATGCCTTCATCTCTTTCTTTAATAGTGTACTTTCATTACTTTCTGGCCAGTTGGTAAGCCAAAGTGAAGCACGCTTTGTTTGTAATAATAAGTGAACCAGTAAAAAAAAAGTCCCAGGGATGGATGGACTCACTGTTATGTGCAGTGATCAGTGAATTCAGATCAATTATCTATCTACGGATCATTCTTAATGAACTTCGCCGTTGTACTGGCTTGTGAAGAAATGTTGATGTTTTGATGTATTCCTTTGACTTTTAAAATGTTTATTTTAACAGGATTTCTAGTTTTACTTTAATATGTTCAAGTATTTATTTTTAAATGACTGTCTTCATCTTCAACATGTACATACTCAACAAGATTGTGAGGTCTAAAAATAAACTATTTCATCAATGAAGTGTGCCACTGAGTGTCAGCATTGTGATGAATCACAGGTTTTGAAACATAGTTTTGGGTAATAAACATCAAGACTATTGCTAAAATCAAGAATATTGAACCGTGGATTTGTTATCAGCATTAGTTCTACAAATATTTGCATGGAAAAACTGGTCTGAAGCCGTCATTGCTCATATGAGGCACTGAAGTGAGAGCTTTCACAGTCTCCATCGTGATTTTACAGTTTGTTTCACGGACATGGTTCTGAATGAACAAAAACTCTTTTCTTTGCCGCACCTTGTGGAAACCAGACTGACACGTCCGACAGGCAGACTGAGATTCTTACTGCAGGCCTCCGCAGCCCTTTAGACTTGCATCATATGCATCAGAGACAGGGGACTGACATGTCACCATGACTCACAGCAAAGCAAAATGGTTCATGCCCACGGTGATGGTCTGTGTCGGAAACGTAGTTGAGTCAGCGGCAATGGAAAAATTCCACCCGAATAATAACGGTCAAACAGCATCATGGGGAAAAAAACATGTTAGTATTATTGTGTTTAAAATTATTTGTTCAATTGTGTAGAAATCTGAAAGTTTTCCAAATGGAAGCCATATTCCACAAATAAAAATAACATTAGGTATTAATAAGAAGCCCTTAGACCAAACAAACACGTGTTCAATAAATTTAATATATTCAGTAAAAAAATACAACACGAACAAGAGCAGAAAAATACATTTCCTCCTGATGTCCACAGCGGACATTAGGGACTCACAAAAAATGCGCAATAGTTCAATGAGCCGTGTGTTTGTCCGACCGTCCTCCCGCCTCCTCCACTGTGCTCCAGCTCTAACAACACAGAATTAAACAGCAGCATACCTTTCGCCTTATTTAAATCAACAGTGGTCTTGGATGAGGCGAGTTTGTGTACAAGCATGTCAAAACACAGGCAGTCTATGTACAATGTGTAGCCGTGCAGCATAAATCTGAGACCAAGCATGTGCCCGCCTTCTTTACACAGAGAAATATACCAATGATATATGTATTTTGTTGCAGTAACAAATCTTATCCGAGAAAATAAATGCAGTAAAACTCTCTTTTTCTTGACCAGTTTGCAAACCTTCAAGTATTACCTCAGCCATAACTCTGACTTTGGAGTGTCGTCACTCCATTGCAGAATAGTTGACCTTTCTCCATTGACTGTGGGTCATCAGGGCAACAAAATGCGATGACGACGCCGTGATTTCAGTTCAGTTAAATTAAAGAGATCACTGAAATGTGTATCTGACGTTCAGGGATTAACAGAACGCCCTGACACACCACTGTGGACACTGCTAGAGAGGGCGAATACCTCTGCCAGGTGTGTCCTGCCTTCTTGTGTGCAGTGTTTCATTTCCTTCCCCTCCCGTGTCAAAACTCCAATCACAAGAAAGACAGAGAAACCTCGGTGGAATGTTCTAATGAGGGTGAAGCTGAAAAAGGTACACAAACCTTTATTGTATTCAAAAAAGAAACCCACATATCATTAACAAATCAATTTGGCTCCAGCTGACTTGTAAATATTGTGGATGTTGACTTGGAAACCAAAGTTCAGGCGCTCAAAAAGAGTCTTGGATGTGGACACAGGAGCCCACAGGAAGAATCCAGTACTGATGACTCAGCTTCCAGGGTCTGACACATACTGTAGTTTGGCTCATAGTTCTGAGTCCCTTTTCTGAGGTTTGTTATTGGCTTCTAGCACCAAGGACTGCTGATCTCTCGATCTTCAGCCTGGCTTTCACTTAAGTTTAGGTCACGATGTTGAGGACAGATTAGGAGCAGAGGCCCGGATCTTCTCTTCCAGTTTGAGTCCGGACGGCCGGTATGAAGGCTTGTACGCAGTCTTGAAGGATGGAGGCTTTTCCTTCAGGTCCGACCTCGCCGCAGCCGCGTTGCAGTTGTTGAAGGGGTCGTCGCTGTAGTTGTCATGATGCACGGTCATGTTGCGATTGCGCCTCTTCATCTTGTTTGCAATTCGCACAATGCGTTTGGAGATGAGATAAATAATCTCACAGATGTTCAGGACGATGCAGAGGGCCGAAGCTCCAACCATGAAGTAGGTGAAGACCTTCTTCTCCGTGGGATGGCCGATGTAGCAGTCCACCTGGTTGGGGCAAGGCGACACCTCGCACTTGACTAGTCTTGGTAGGTAGAAGCTGTCGTAGACGCGGTGGAGGATGTAGAGGAAGGAGACCTCGATGCCCGTCTTTACGAAGAGGCTGATCAGATAGGTCCACCACAAGCCGCCGTGCTTCTTGCCCGTGTTGTTGTACAGCTTGCTGTTGTCACCATGCTTGGCCTTGTACTTGCGCTCGCGGTCATCACGGTACGCCACGTGCATGACAACCATGAAGGACGGGCAGGTGACGAAGATGAGCTGCAGGGCCCACAGGCGGATGTGGGAGATGGGGAAGAAGTGGTCGTAGCAGACGTTGGCGCAGCCGGGCTGCTTGGTGTTGCAGTCAAAGTCCTTCTGCTCGTCGCCCCACACTCGCTCCGCTGCCACCACGTACACCATCACCCTGAACACAAACACCACAGACAGCCATATCCGCCCGAACGCCGTGGAGTATTTGTTCACCCCACTGAGGAGGGCCTGGAAGGTCTTCCAGTCCATGTCTTTGGCTGTCAGTCAAATATGTCTTCTTTGGAACTCTTCTCTTGCTGGTCGTGCTCTGTCGTCAGACCTGGATGTGGCAGAATGAGGAATGAATTAACATGTTCTCATTGTCTGCTGGATATTCTGCTTTCACTCTGTGAACATCTGTGTCAGTGGTGCTCTAACTCACTCCAGTTGGCTAAAATAACAAAGAACCTTCAGTTCTGACTTTTTAAATCAGTAATTTCTCTTCCAGAGCTGATTTAATGTGAAAGTGTCCCCCACAGATCAACCCAACCACTATAACTATCACAAAGTTATGAGCAGGCCTCGAGCCAAACTATTCATGAAAGAAACAAGTTGTGCCAACGTTATTAACACTCACTCAGTTTATACACAGTTTATCTCAAAACGCAGCATGGCTACTCCACAACTTTAATAAAAATATTTATGTAAGATGAAGAAAGTAATTACAGTCAGACTTCTGTCGTCTGTTCTGTCTGTTAACATGAAAACACACTTCATTTGAATGTGTGGGTGTCTTTAACAAAAAACAAAAAACAGCCTTTTATGCACAGGCTGTCCGCGTTTTCCGGACATTCTTTCTTGATAGGTTTGGCTCTTTAACGACATAAGGCCCTTCTACAACCACCAGTGTAAAAGATCGTTTCATAGACCGCCGTATAAACGTCTCTGAAGGCGCTCACTTCCATTGGCTGAAACGCGATCATAGACATATCCGAAGCTCTACTCATCTTAGACGCATCAAAAGTTCATTACGCTGAGTTTTTCCACTTACCAAAAGAGGTGTTAGGACATTTTTCGTTGAAAGACACGCGGTGACATATATTTCCAGCTTTTCCCGTCGCTCTGATGTCCTTAAAGTCCTTTTAACGCACAGATTTGGCTCCTCTTGGCAGGTATGGAAGCGCAGCGTTGAGAAATGCGCCTGTGGGTGTGGTTAAAGAAGAAACACTGAAGCTGCCTCAGATGTTTTTCTCTCTCCCTCCCTCTCTGCCTCTCTCTCCCACTCACACGCCACTGTTAGGTGGCAAATCAAATATTTTTGCATAACAGTTCACAGAAAACTCCCCTGGCGCTTTGGGAACAGACCTAGACATCAACAGTCAGAGCTGATGCCAGACAACCAATCACAGCCTTGAGACAACGCATGGTTCAGGTCTGACAACATGGGGACCATCAGGGGCCCTCGTAGAAAACTGAGTGGAATAGATTCAAAAGATGAATGTGTGACATGTCCCTACACACGCCGCAGACAGACTCAAATGACAGTACATCTGACAGATCAGGAGTTCTCACACAGGGGGTAAATGGTGGAAAGTACCCTCTAAGAGGTGTTTGTGCTGGCTAAAAGGTTTGGAGATGACAGATTTAGGCTCATTGTTTTATATTCTATGTTTCCAGGAAGGACTGTCTCCATGCCCCAACATGTTTCTGAGTTCTTCACACGTAAGAGGAAGACACACCCTGAGGTGAATGCATTTTTGTGTTGTCGTGCATGTCCTCAGCCTCTTTTTGTTGCAGGTTTTCTTAAGTATTGCTGGACCACATATTTTCTAGTATGTGGGCAGTGGGGAGGAAGTCGGGGTTTTTATCAGTTCATATGTTAGAGTGAATTTGCTGTAAAAAAGTATTACATTTCCTGTTCCTCTGTCATTTATTTCCTGTTATTTTTTTTATTTTTTTTTTATTACTTTTTCATGGAACGCTCAAAGAGGTGTATTGTGTTTCCTTCTATTATTTTTTTAAACCGAGCTCTTCTCAGATGACACTGTGTCAATTCGTGAATTCCCAGCGCTTCAGAGCTCTTCTTCATTGTCAGGTCACACTGTGGCTTTTGTCTCTGCTCTCCCATTATCCCATTTCACAATCAAATGTTTCACATGTTTCGTACACAGAAAAGATGTCCCAAACTGTAGCACAGTGTCTCTGTTCTGTTGGGAAAACAGCCCATCGTAAGCACTGTTGGAATATCAAATATCAGCTTGATCAAAAATGCCACATCTGTGCCAGAGCTTGCCAGTTCTTGCAGACCGGCGCCTGCCTTTTGTGCTATTGAAATCCTGTATTAACCTCAAAAAAGAAAAGACTTGTGCAGACATCATTAGTCAAGTCAAGTCAGGTTTGTTTGTGTTGCTCAGGATCACAAACAGTACAATGTCTCAATGAGCTTGTCCCATGCTCACAACAGACATGGCTCCCAACCAAGCCCAAAATGTGTAAGAAGATAAGGAAGTGCTCTCCAAAAACCTTTTCAAAAAAACACCTTTGCACCTGTAATTTACAAGGGTGTGATACAAGAACTGTTGAGATGCCACATGACAAACTCAGGTTACATGTTAATCAAGCTGAACTGCACTTGTGTTTTCACAAACATTGAGCACGTGAACACAACATCTGTACTCTCAATATCAAGAGTAGTTCAGAACTGCATTGGGGGGGGGGGGGGGGGGGGGTGAAGAACTGGTCCAGGCAGTCTGCTGGGACACACCTGGAGGAATGCACCCCATGAGTCAACCTCTGCCTTCTGCATGTCTCAACAAGAAAGAACAACACAACAAGATAAACACGGCGCTTTTCACTGCTGGTGCTATGAAAGACAGGAAACGTACCAGAGAACAGAGAAAGCGAGGATGAAGAGAAATACTACCCAGAGGAGCTGGGAGGGTCCTGTAATGGGAGTCAACGTTGGCTCACTTACAGAACCACCCAGCTATGCTGGACCAACAGAAAGAAAACCCACATACTGAAGCTTGCTTATATTTTCAGAGCCAGTAGACACAACTCCTTATAATATTTGGTATCGCACTTGAGAGCTCAGATTCTGTTTGGACAACATCTCTGTTAGCGCAGGATAAAAGTGACGTTGAAGTCAGATTTTCACCAGTTAATCCTTAATTGGACGCAGAGAAAGCAGATATCATCTACTGTGTTCTTGTATTTGGAGTGTTGAGTCTCAAATCTCACACGTAATAGTGCCCTAGTTACTATGATAATCTGCAGACCTCACTCGTTAACAGAGTTCATTGGAACAGCTGCCTTCTGATAAATGGTTCCAAAGGAATCTGTTAACAGTGGTGCCTGCAGGTGATCATTTCACTGTGTTGAAAGTTTCTTTGCTTTGTTGGATTGTTTAAAGTGTCATTCTGTATTGTTCTGAGCAGCACAGATTGTATTTACTCTTGTCTACGGTGTTAAGGATGCATGTATACCAAAACCTCTGCAGAGAAAACAACCTAAAAACGTCCGTGCGGCTCAGTGCCACAAGGTGATCGTGAGGTAATCTGGCTGTTTACTCTTACTACATCTCTCCTATCGTGCATTGATGTGCTCAGAGGTTGCAGGGACCGACAAATTCCTGCGCTGGGTGGATCCACTGACGTCAGCACAGATGAATCGAACCGAGGAGTGGGAGACTCCTCCTCCGCCCTTCTCAAAGTACCAATCAACCTAAACAATGAGGGTTCTGCTCCTGACAACAGAGCACCAATGGAGAGGGAGGGCTTTATGAAACACACGGAAAAAGATCAGGAAGAAAGAAAGGCCGAGATCTTTGTCGGACCACAGAATCAACAGATCCTTTGGCTGGTTTGTACTGTTCTTTAGTGCATTTCCTACATATTGTGTTACAGTTACAGCACTTCTGTGCAGTACAGAACTGCTGTGTATGGACCTCTCTAAATTGTTTCCGTAGTCTTATGAAAAAAGTCCACATTTTCAAAACATGAAAATGAACTTTAATGAAAAATATATTATTAACAAATATGCAGCCACACTGCACCTCAACACTGTGAAATATGCACATCCTGATATTATTAAAAACCACATTTCAGCCTCATCGCTGCATGAAGACAGCACTTAAAAACAGTAACATGCACAATCTATCAAACCCTTTGATAAGTTATGTAATGTACAGTATTCACAAAGAGCCAGATATGAGCGCAGAGCAGAGCAGAGCAGTTTGAACTAAACATTTGGAGGTCGGGCAGTGAGCAGAGGGAAAATCTTACACAGAAAACCACATGTGTTTGTAGAACCATAGCCTCCAAACCATGGTGACTCATGTAATTGGTATCAAGGCCAGATCCAGCCCTGAACACACGAACTTGCTTTTTTTTTTCGGTGCAAGCGCTATAGAACTTCATGTGTACAAATCTCTGTAAATACTCTGACCCGAACCCACAGAAGTGAACACATTCCACATCAATGACAAATAAGAGCAGAGGTCCAGAATTTCAAATGACCCGACAGTCCACACAGACACAGTGAGGAGCTGCTTCGATTGTAGTTCAGTGTCTGAGCAGAGAAATGTCTGCTAACGAGTGTGTCGAGGAAGTGCCCGTAAAGTGAGGAGAGGCACACTTCCTTTCTCGTGTCTTTGTTTTTCATTAAGTCTTTGCTTTTGTTCTCAGTATCTCAAGAGATGGCGACGCTGTACGAAGGAGCAGGCGTTTCAGGGGTGTTTTTGCTTGGCAGCTTTAGAGAGTTCGCATCCATCAATGTGCTTCCGCTGGACAGCGTGTTGGTCATGACGTGGCGAGAATTATGCGTTGAGGTGAAACATTCACGGCAGCGTTTGCCAATCAGGTAGAGGATTTCAAAAATAGAGAGGAGGATGCAGACCAGGCTGGTGACCACCATGAAGAGGGTGAAGATTCGTTTCTCAGTGGGCCGAGCGATGAAGCAGTCCACCGTGTTGGGACAGGGCTTCTGCTGGCACTTGATGAGCGAGGGGAAGTCGTAACCCTCGTATATGTGGTAGACGAGGAAGACGAAGGTGGCGTCTACGCCTATTTTGAAGACCAAAGTGAGGACATAGGTCCACCACAGGCCTCCGCGCTTCTTGCCCGTGTTCTGGTAGAGACGGCGGCAGTTTTCGCCATACTTGAGCCGGTTTTTCCGTTCCCTGTCCTCCCTGTAGGCGACATGCATCACCACCAGGAGTGAAGGGCAGGTGACGAAGATGAGCTGCAGGGCCCACAGCCGGACATGGGAGACGGGGAAGAAGTGGTCGTAGCAGACATTGTGGCAACCGGGCTGAGCCGTGTTGCATTTAAAGTCCTTCTGTTCATCGCCCCATACCTTCTCGGCTGCCACCACAAACACCATAACCCTGAAAAGGAAAACAATAGAGAGCCACACTCGGCCGAAGGCTGTAGAGTACTTGTTCACCCCACTGAGGAGGCCCTGGAGGAATGCCCAGTTCATGACGAGCCCTGTTCACAGTCTGTCTTCTCTTCCTGCTGATGGAAGACAGAGGAAGCTCTTCTCGGAGACAGCACTGGCAAAACTTAGGTATCTGCCAGCCTGAGACAAAAAGAGAACACAGCCATGTCAGTGTTTAAGGGGGCGGCTAAGACAGCAGAGAAGTAAGCTGAGGAGGTACCGAGTCATTAACATGTTAACACACGTTTACGCATCTTTAAAGCAAAAAATAAAAGAAATAAGAGAAAAGGGAACACGTTAAAGAGCCCACAGACATTTATTAAACGAGTCTTTCTTGTCATGTAAACATGAATTCGTCGCTGTACTAATATAGTCAGAGCAGTTTTCTTCAAATCAGCCATTCACTCCGCAACTACGGCGGTAAACGATTTCAAGTTTCAACATTCCGTGCGCAATTGCGCGTATCCAAAATATCCACGTGTAACAGCAATTAAATCTGACAAAGTCGAAAAAGTTCGATTCATGACTGGATATAGAAAATGGTGTACTTACAGTTTAATCCCCGTTTTGCTGTTCAGCGTCGTCGGACTGGAGGAACAGGCTTTGGATGAGCCTCACCGATGAGTATCTCAGCGGACTTCTCAACAGACGACGGGAGCGGAGGGGGTGGAGTTGTTGGCCTGCCATTTCTTCTCGCCACCCAACCTGCTCAGGTGTGGCCAAAATACTTGTTCTCCAATTAAGTGAAGTGAATGGACGACGTTTGATCTTCTATTTATGAAGTTTGAATCATTTTTAGAAGTGATGTGACGTCGTCTTTTCATTATTTACTGAAAAACCATTAAGTAGATATAACGGAGAATATTTTACCACGCATGTTTTATATACAGTATACGTAATTTGAAACCAATATGTATGATAATAAATGTGTCCATATTTGTTTACAAAAGGAATTGATTTTCTTTAAATTTCAACTTCAAAATAATGAAGAAAACGTGGTACAAATAATTATCCAGCTGTAAGAGGGTAAAGCCAACAATCAGCAGTACAGAGTAATAGACACCAAGCTGTGATTTCTTTATAAAAAAAAAATGGTGTTTATTGAAATATTTACATGGCAGATGATGTGGGTTCAGAGTACAAAAGACCACAAACACATCTGTGCTCTCAGACATAAACTGTCTCCTCAGACACACACAAACAAGCACACACTTCATTATCATTCACACATATTCTCCACAGTCAGAGATGATGACCTTCTGCTTCGGCTTGCCGTCTTTTGATCCCTGAGCCTGCAGAAAGAAAACAGATTTACAAGATCAAATATGCCAAAATGCAGCCTGACTGTCTTCATATTTTACAAGCTTTTATTACCTTAGGACCAACTATCATCATCTATGATATAACATAAAGCCCAGAGAGATGTTTACATGTTTATGGGTAGAATTATGATCTCGATGACACTTGAGGACAGTATGATTACACAAATATCTCTTTTTTTGGTAGCTTAAATGAAGATTCATTGTTTGGAATTGTTTCACTTGATCCTTAAGAATTCATCTTCAGTCATTGGATTAATGTCCAACCAGCAGACATAGTGATGCAGACAGTTAAAGACTGCTTTGGGGAATAAGTCACGTTTGAATGAATTGACTGAATTGACCCTTTATTTTATTGTGGAATAGATACCTCTAAATGTATTCCATAAAAGAGAATCATTTTGCAGTCTCAGTACCTCCATTGCACGGAGCACATCCATCCCCTCCACCAGGTCTCCAAACACCACATGTTTGCCATCCAGCCAGTCGGTTTTGTCAGTGGTGATGAAGAACTGAGAACCATTACTGTTAGGCCCAGAGTTGGCCATGGAGAGCTGCCCTGTGAGCACGACAGACAAGGTTCAGCCAATTATCCACAGGATCTGCTAGCAAACAAAAACCACGAAGCTCATTCACAGAGGTTACACATCCTGAGAGCCTCTTACAAAAACTCCTCACCTGGAGCGGTGTGTTTGAGGACAAAGTTCTCATCATCAAACTTCCGGCCGTAGATGGACTTGCCACCAGTGCCATTGTGGTTGGTGAAGTCACCTCCTTGGCACATAAACTGAGGGATGATGCGGTGAAAGCTGCTGCCCTTAAAGCCAAAGCCCTTCTCGTGCGTGCACAGGCAGCGGAAATTCTCTGTATGAAGATTAAAAAGACGTCACTGTTTGCCAGCTGATCTTGTTTTTCACAGGGGGATATCATTATCTCTATCATTGCAGCCCGTTTTGCAGCTGCCATAAGTCACTTGGACACAAAAACAAGGGAAAATAGGGTTGATAATCACAGATAATATTTGACTGAAATTTCTCCCATTTGCCTGAGGCACTGAAATCTGCCAGGACAAGTGGATTGGACTCAGTTTTTTCTAAGGAAAACCATAACTGGGAGATGCAGTCCTGTTAGCTCGTCAGCTCAAAATTAATCAGTGAGTTACAGGCTACTGGGCTGTCAAAAGCAAAATTAACCAAAACAGACATCCCAACATTCTGGTGACTTTTTCGATTTCAAGCACAAACAAACAAACAACACTGACACAATAACACTGTGCAGCTACAGCATTTATTTCTGCTAAAGATGTGATGACGACAGCCCTACAGCATGCAGCATACACACCTGCTGTCATGGGAACAATGTCAGCCCGAAGGAGGAAGCGCAATCTCCCCGCTGGCTTGTTTCCAATCTTGATGTCCATGTAGACCTGAGGATTAATTCTGCCCTTTTTGGCCGGGGGCTCACCCTGCAAAAAGAAACCAAACTCACATCACTATTTCAACATAGCTAAGAGTCCGAGGCACTGAGACACGTCAGAATGATAACTCACCTCCTGTGTCGCAGTGTTGGTCGTTTCTCCATCTGCTGCCCCGCCCTCTGCTTCCTCCACAGTCTTCCCTGAGAACTTCTTCAACCAGTCGTCATCCGACCACACTGAAAGAAAAGCAGAGTTAAAATCAGAACAGAGGATTTAAATGAGAGTCCAGGCAAAAGTTTCTACAAACAGTTTTTTTTTAATCACCCGGTCGAGAAGACCCCTCTTTGATTCTCATGGGCTTGGCGGTGTTGACCCTGACAGTCCGTCCAAAAAGTTCAGACTCATTCTAGCAAAGAAAAAAAACAAAACAAAAAAAGTGATATTAACACAGGAAGCTGATTATTGGAAGCTTTTAGGTAAACTCACAACAGCTCACCAACAGAAACAAAACTTCTCTGACATGAACGCCACTTACCATGTTATCAATAGCAGCTGCAGCATCCTACCGAAGACAGTGAGCATAAAAAGGTTATGAGCACAGACATGTGTACAATGAAAGTCCTGCTGTGTGTTACTTATGTGTTACTTATGGTTCATGGCTGCACATAAAAGTAGATTTAAAAGGTAAAGCATGTGTACACAGTCTCACTCAATCCTGTGACTATACAACTTATGTGAATTAAGGTCGCTCTGAACACAGAATATAACCTTAGACAGGTTACAGTAATCTATTTTCAATGTTAATTCATGCAGGTTCTCTTGCAGAGTATGGTCTTTGTTGGGTTAATATCTGAATATTTCGGCCTTTAGTGTGTAATTCAGCACTTAAAGAGTACATACCTCTGCCAATTCAAACTCAATGAATGCAAATCCTCTGTGCTTTTCTGAAAACATAAGATGTGTTGACATGGTTTAATATTCCCTTACCTACAGTGTGTAATGTTACACAGAAACAGTGCAGTCACTATCACCCTGAAGAGCAAAACTCTTGATCTTACCTGTTTCATAGTCTAAAGGGATCTGGATGTCTGTGATGTCTCCAAAAGGAATAAAAGCTGCATGTAACACCTTCTCGTCCACCTCTTCTGCCAGGCCACCTGGCAGAAACACACAGTGCTCAGGGTGAAACCAGCAGAAACACACCGATTACGATAAGATTATGAACAAATATTTGTTTGTGTGTTTATTCAGAGGACAGAATAACGGAGCGGGTTTACGCGCTACGTTCAAGACACAAGAAGAAGCAATGGAGCCCCAAGATTAAAGCTTATCTGTTGTTGTTTTATTTCGTTTATTCAGAGTTCATTACTTTACTTGATATGATATACTTCACTAATTGCGCTGTGTAAACTACGTGAAGTTTAAAACCAGTGAAGTTGCCATGTTTTGACTTGTCGCTTTCATGTTTTACCGGTTACATCTTTACGTATCGAAGGTTTTCTTCATATTATGAGCACTTTATACGCACTTAATCGTGTCCAGATTAATTCTTCTAGAGTAAAACCTTTAGTACGTTAGTTACATTTACTGAAACAACATTAATTTAACATATGTTTATGAAACGTAACATTAACTCACCAACATACAGCACTCGTTTGTTGGCCGCCATATTTGATTTAACCCTTCAACTTTGACCCCAGCAGCCTCTCATTGGTGCATTGAGACTGAGGCCCGCCCTCCCATGACCATGTTCCCTCCAGCGCCGCCTGTCGGACGAGTCTGCAGCTGCCGTCACTTTAATTTCACTTTCTTATACCGTCAGAAACGTTTCATATTTAACAGACTGCCACAACAGCCTTTCTGTAAGCGGGAATGTCAGTTTCTACATTTTTAATCTTTAACTTTGACGTCTGTTTTCTAGCAATTAAGAAAAATAAATTCCTCGGTTTTCAAAGGTTGGTTTCTGGACAGAATGAGATGTCAGAGCAGAAGGTCTGTTTCATGAGCACAGTTGTACGCGATAAACTGACTGACTTTCATTTTTCACCACAGACATTTTGACTTGTTGTAGGAGCTAAAGCACAGGTATTAATGATGGCTCCATTCTATTGAAGTGACTAAGTAGGGCATGCAGGTGTGACAGTGAGCTAACATTTTCAATACTCTACACAATTTATGGCAAAACGCCAGGAGCCTGACGCCATCATTAAATTCATCATTTACACCTGTGCTTTCCCTACTATGGCAGGTCAAAATGTGCTGTGACCCATTACCCATTCTTTCCCCTTTTTTTCCACTATTAAAAAGTGGCTTTTTTGTGCGGAATATTTTGGATACCGCTTTCTGATAAAGCATCCCATATAAAGAAAAAATCTGAGTTGTGCTACCTTGTTTTCTTTTCTTTTCACAAGATCAAGAAATGGAATGAAAGAAGTCACTTTCTTGTGAAGTTATTTAAAATATTCCACCCATTACACATAACCCCCCCTCCTCCCTGTACAAGAGATACCATGCTACCAGCAAGTTCGACATCACCCCCCTCGTTAACAATGGGCTTCTGCTGCTTGTTTTTCCCTGTCTGGCCCTTAACTCGCTGTACCAAGAAATCCATTCCTGCACTCATTCCATGCATGTTCTTTGTTTTCTAATGATTTCCACCTTTCTCTCCTGCCTGCTCTCTCACTCCATTGTTTCATTCTCATGCTTTCTGACAACTCTGTCTCTCCATCTGGCCAACAAGATTTTCACATTTCTGTGGTGGAATTCATACTTCTGACAGACCTCATGGCTCTTTAGTTGTGACTTCCTGCTTGATTTTTGACTGTGAGGTTTCTATGAAAGGACTCAGTGACCGTACCTTCAAGTGATAATTTGGTACATGAAAAACCTTTCCCCTTATCTCTGTCTTTGGTGCAAAAAGGCCCTTTTAAAAGGCAATGAAATGTTTTTCTTTCCCTTCCTCTGTTGCTCGTATCAGTCATCTTTAGGGCTGCAACTAACGATTCTTCTCACCGTCGATTGATCTGTTGATTATTTTCTCAGTTAACTGAATAGTTGTTTGGATTATAAAATGTCAGAAAATGGTGAAAAATGTCAGTTTTTCCCGAAGCCCAAGATGATGACCTCAACATTAAAGTGACACAGCAGTGATAACCTTGGTATATCATCCCTTTATTGAGAATACCACACACCCATGATAACATGATGGGATGGAGGAGTCCATCATTTCAGATCAAACATAAAACTTTCAAGCAAAAAAAAAGAACAAGGCTCATTTTCCTTTTAGAAAAAGGTTTCTCTCCTTTGCCACAAAGTGAAGGGCCTCCATTCGAGATTTATTTGCATTATTGCTTTAGGTATGCGCTTTAAAAGTATTACAGAACTAGAAAATTAGGAACTGTAACATTTTCCAAAATGTTCAAGTATATTGGTAAAATTACATTTTCTTGTCTTTTTCTTAATTTTTGCATAATTGTTCAGAGGCGTCTGGTGTTTGGAGCCAGTGTAGTGTGTCTCTCTCCATCTCCGCTCAGGTTTTTGTGCCCTGAAACAACAAAATGATTTCATTGCTACCACAAAACTTCTGTTATGTATGAGCACATCACAAGTATGACCAGTTTGACTATTTGTGTGTTATCGTACCACTTTAACACAGCACGCAGTCTTCAGGATGTGGCAGCAGCAGCCGTAGTAGCCATGCTGCCCACTTTCTGAGTGGCATCTTTCTTTGCCTGGTGGGCTTGCAGCACGGCGACGGCTTCTTCCACCTGTACAACCATAACATCGGACATGAATAATGGCCCGGTGTAGTATACAGTATGGATAACAGGCATGCCAGTGCGCCACTATGGCACAGACAGAGGTCGCCACATACCTTTGAACGCAGAGATTCGTGAGACTCTAGCATATGTAGCAGTTCAGAGTTGTCGATCTCCAGCAGCATGCCAGTGATCTTTCCTGCCAGGTTGGCATGCATGGACTGAATTAATGGGAAAAGACGCTCACCTATTTGGAAAAACGGAGAATAAATCAATCCAATATAAACTGAAAAGCCTTACAGTTCATTCATTCCGATGCTGGATTTTTACCGAGCATCTGTTTCTGCTCCTGAGGGGGCGCAGCAGCCAGCATGGAGGCTGTGAGAGGCTCCTGGCCCTGAACGTGCACTGCTGGCTGAGCCTGGAAAGGGCAGACAAAGAGCATAGGAAGGAAAATTATTAATAGTGTTGGGGGCTTGATGTGACAGGGACACAAGATGGCGTGATTGGTCTTTTGCCCATACCTGCTGTAAGGCAATAGGTTGCACCACCTGGGGGTTGGGGTTACGGACGCCAGTGGCATATTTGTATGGAGGCATGGCGCGGGGCCCGGGGACTCCCATTGAGGGACGAGGCGCCATGGCCTGGCCAGAAGCTAGCAGAGAGGAAGAGAAAGGGAGCAGAATTTAAACTGACTACCTCTACTGTCTGTGTGGTGTCAATGAAATGCAAAAACCAGAGTCAGGGCACTGATGAGGATCATTTCGCTCATTATTGGTGAACACACCTCGTGGGCCCTGTGCGCCGCTATTAGGAGTCATGTGTCTCAGGTTGGCACGGGGTCCTGGCTGACGCAGTGAGCTGGGTATCCCCTGGAAACTGCCTGGGAGTGACAGAAGCAGAGACGAAAACAATGAGATGTAGTACAAAATGTAACTGCATTAAAAATGTTATGTATTTTAACAGGGCCGTTACATTCGATGCTAACTATGTTACCCGGGTAACTCAAAGCATGTCAGGGATAGATTAAGATCACACAGTGCCACATGCTTACCTTGACCTCTGCCACCTTGTTGCTGCCATCGGGGGTTGGGTCGCATTTGGGCCAGCTGATTGGGTGCATAGTATGTGGTCCTGTTCTGGGCCTGGTGGGTACAAGTGAAATGTCTCATTTTATGGCATGTAAGTCCACTATTCACTCTCCTGTCAGCTCTGTTTTTGGTCTCAACCAACTCCTCGCAAAATATCAGACACTTAAACTGCACCATGCTCCAACATGTTCATGTGAGTGACCTCTTTCACAGTAAACAGACATGTGATCCAGTTTTAATATGAAAATATAAATTATAGTCACTTTAACACACACACACACAGTTATCTCAGACTTTGATTGTCACACCTGTGGTACAGCTGGCATGAAGTAGCCACTGGTGGGCTGGAACTGATTAATGATGGCGTTAGCCGGCATGGCCCTCATGCCAGCAATACGCTGCATGTACTGGTTGGTGAGGTGGGCTTTGCGTTCCTCCTTGCGCTGAGCGAGAGCCACGTAGAGGGGTTTGGATCCAACAATACGTCCGTTCATCTCTGTCACAGCCTTGGTGGCCTCTTCGGGGGAGGAGAAGCAGACAAAGCCGAAGCCCTTAGAGCGACCCTCCTCCAGCATCACCTAAAATACCACCCAGATCGTGTCAGGACAACTTCAAACATACAATACTGTCACACTGTTGTTATGTTTGTATTGCAGTGATGCATCACTCTCCAGCAGTAATGCACTGCAGCATATGATTGTTCTCACCTTAGCACTCGTAATAGACCCGAATGGAGAGAACTCCTTACGCAGTTTCTCATCATCAATGGTGTCATCCAGGTTCTTAATGTAAAGATTAACTCCCTGAAACAAAAAAAAGACTTGTGATAGGAATGTAGCTGTTTCTGTGGCATAAATGCATTGAAATTAAAGACTGATTATTGTTAGAGTTTAGCTCCTTCAGACCTGATAACGACTGATTCTTTCTTGTTTCAGCAGCTCAAACTTCCTCTTCAGCTCTGCCTGCCGCTCCATCTTCTTCTGAGCCCGACCCACAAACACGGTCTTGCCGTTGAGCTCGGTGCCATTCATGTCCTCTACAGCCTTTGGACAAAGTCATTATTATCAGAGGGAATGACCACAGATATTCCTTTTATACATCTCCATCAGGCCTACATACCTTGTTAGCATCCTCATGTTTCTCGTAACTAACAAATCCAAAGCCTCTGGATTTGCCGGTGGGGTCTGTCATCACCTTCACGCTGAGTGTTTTACCTGCAGAGGTTAAAGGTCAGATAAGTGGAGGTAAGACAGCAGAACCAGAGCACACTAGAGTTTGGAGCAACACCCGTCAAGCTTACCATATTTGTCGAAAAGCTCCTTCAGGCGCTCATCGTCCATATCATCCCCAAAATTCTTGATGTATACATTGGTAAACTCCTTGGCTTTGGCACCAAGTTCAGCCTCCCGTTCCTTCCGAGATTTGAAACGACCAACAAACCTGAAGAAGGAGGGAGAGCAGCGGTACACACTCTTTTAAAACAGTCCCAACAGAGATGAGAAAACAAACCAGGGTCCACCTCTTTTGACCTGCTTTTTCCGATCTAAAACACTCTTGATGCAGGTTTCCGGGCACAGAAAAGTTCTACAATGACAGAGGAAGACCTGATCACGCAAGCGCGGTAAGTAAAAGAGGGTTCATCCTTTGACAAAAACAGGGACAACATCCACCAAACAAATTCACGGCTACATTTCACCATGTGTGTCATCATTCCTGTGGTAAACAATGAAAAAACATTCACCAGTTGCTGTTAATACCACCGGAGGCAGGCAGATATGTCGGCATGCTAGACAACACAGTGACAACCATCGTAATTCTTGGTCCAATACTTGATGAGGAGGTGGATGGAGAGGGATGGAGGAACAGAGTCTCACAGAACAAAGGAAAGCTGAGGAGGACCAAATGATCTTATATACCTTGCCATGACGACCTCTCTCTCCTTCCGCCATCCAGTATTGCATTCCTGCATTCGATCCATCACTAAAAACACACAAGCGTGGTCATACACACACACACATACAAACACTCCAAGACGGGTGACCAGCGAGTGGACATGTGAGGCGACAGAAAATGCGTCTGGCAGGAGAGGTAAATGTTTGTTATCTGTCAGTTTAGTGGTTGTCTTCATACTGGCGGCCATGAGAGATAAGCTTATTAGTCAGATTATTCACACACAAACTCACCAACTGAAAAAAGACACGAAAAGTCAGTTCACTCAACGTAAGTGTCGCACAGAGAAGTCAGGTTTATACATGAAGACACAGAATATAACACACCACTAGCTCAGTAAGTGCTGCACCTTCTGAATCGGGACTTTCAATGTCACGATAATTTTCAGTTACTCTCAGAGGCATTCTAAAGATCAGGCTAAATCCTTCATAAGTCCAAAACACTAACAACAGTGCACACCCCCTTTGTCCCCAGTTCCTAGATGATCAGACACTCACACCTTGCGGTCATTCAGAAGCATGCCGTTCATCTTCTCAATAGCACGATCAGCGGCATCCTGGGTCTCGAAGTGGACAAAAGCATAGCCCTTGGAGCCATTTTCATCACACACCACCTGGCGCAGAGGAAGACGGATGGTAAATATGCATCCAGTGGAAAGGCAACATAATGCATGCAGGCAGTTCCTCAACTTTAAAGCAGCAGTGCATGACTTTGGGAAATACAATTACTTGCTTTCTTGCTAAGAGTTAGATGAGAAGATCAATACCACTCTCAAATCCATCCTTGAAATATTAAGCTGCAGCCAAACAGCCTTGTTTAGCATAAAGACCAGAAACAGAACATCTTTAATCCACAAACTGACAGTTTTACACCTCAGTTTTCAATTTAGTTGTCACTTCAACAAGATCTATATAATGTATCAAATAGTGAGTGTTAGATGTGTCTTTGGGAGTATTTTGTTACCTTTGGACAGAGCCTGGCTAGCTGTTTCCTCTGTTTCCAGTCTTTATGCTAAGCTAAAATACAGCATCTGGCCATAGCTTCATATTTAACTGCCAGAGGGGAGAGTGGTATCATTCTGCTCATCACAAATGAATGTATTTCCCAAAATATGGTAGTATTATAACAATTCTAAACTTTATTTTAATAGCACCTTTCATACAGGAATTGCAGCTCAAAGTGCTTTACAATAAAGAATCCACATGCACCAAATGCCTGCCTCACATAAGAGACATAAAAGCAGGGATTAAACAAATAATGTAAAATAAGATGGAGAGTAAAACCCACTTGATAATGATAGTGAAAGTTAGCTAGAATAAGGATGAAAATGAGATGGAATAAATTAATAAAATATAGGGGAAAATAGAGTACATAGAATGCACGCCCAAGCGTTTTGTCCTGTTTGTGGTGATATATATAAGCCTGCAGCATAAAAGAATCAATAATCCTGTTTTAAATCAGTAATAATGTTCTATTTTAAAGCATTTATGTCAACTGTACCTTGCAGGAGAGGATGTTGCCAAAGGCAGAGAAGGTGTCGTACAGGGCTTTGTTGTCAATGGACTTGTCAAGGTTCTTGATGAACACGTTGCCCACTCCAGACTTCCTGAGGGAGGGGTCTCTTTGGGACCACATGATTCTGATTGGCTTCCCTTTGACCACGTCAAAGTTCATGGTGTCCAGGGCTCTCTCAGCTGGAGGGAGGAGGGGCAGAGAGGTGGAGGGAATGGACATGGGTGGTTGTTTACCTGGAGCCATGAGTCTGAAAACATAGCTATCAGTCACTAGTATGTATGCTATATATCATGCTTCTTTCTATCATGGTCAATATATGTATTGTAGCACTTTCACACAAGGGACCAGTAGCAGCTGTCATGCAGCCATCCTTTTACAGCACTGCCTTGATGATGTCAGAAATACCTTGAAGCTACTGTGTATATTAAAGTAGTTTATCCTCCTGTGCTCTGTATGTTACAATGGAGGATCCCTGCTGCCAGCCCAAGGCACAAGTAACACGCTTTAGATAATGCAGCAGACCATAATGAGCAGCTGGGACAGGTGTCGGGGGCAGCTGCAGTGGGCAAACTGGGAGCACATGGTCCCCTTCTATCGCTCCACATGCTGCTGGGCAACGTCCCACCTAGGCCGGGTGCAGTGGCTGCACAGCAGGCCCTTAGATATCACAAATGGGCTTAAATTGTGGTGTTAAGGAGTTATAGGTTTCATTCTTCATCTGCTTAACTCGTTATGTCGTCTTTGAGCCCAGTTTAATCACTTAGGTTCAATTTACACCATCCCTCTCTCCGTCTATTGCTTTAACTCTCATATAGACTCTCATGTCCATGTGGGCACACATGCCAAACATCCTTTTGTTCAGTCACTCCACAGTAACACACACACACACACACACACACACACACACACACACACACACAGGCCAGGCTTTCCAGCTAAAAGTGTCTGGTAAACAAAACGGAGCTGCCTTGCGTCTGCTGGCATCAGCAGTTTGGCTTGCAATTGTACTTCCCAACCCGTGAGCTCAGAGAAGGTGTGTGATCACTGTCAAACATGTGGACTTCTGGAAGGTTCAAAGCAGGAATCTTGGTTTAGAAAAAGAGATCTGTGTAATACATGGTAACCACTCATATTAAGTGGAAATAATGGAAACGATTAACAGGGTTGGATTACTCATCATTGTTAACCATTCCTCTCATGTTATGAACTTAAATTGAATATGGGCAGGCAGATTTTGGGCTGCTCAGAAAGACCTTCTATATTTAGAGAGGGGTCCTGAGAGGTATGTGCTGGCATGGAGTGTGAGTAGGGAATTCTCTACCATTGATGGGGAAGAGACACATTCAAAAAGAATGCTCAGACGAGCAACACCAGGTCTCATGAGTGTTTACATCTACAGCTGTGACATGAAGCAAGCGAATGCAAACAAGCTCAACTGCTGTCCCGCTCTGCCTGAAATCACATGTGCTGACAGTTACACTGATGCACAGGTATATTTTTCATTGCATGGTACAGGCAGCATGTCATTACCCCACAGACACGTGTTAGGACTCCATGTAAATACCAAAACAGCTCCCATCCCCCATGTCTACACCTCCAGTAACAAATGGCGTCTTCTCACACGTGGCTCTTGTTACAATTACTCAAGTGAGTGATACTACCTTCCTGGAAGTGGGCTAGTTGTAACCTATCATTACTCCAGCATTTGGTGACAGACTCTGATAAATTGTGACAGGTGTTTCACGTTGATACTAGAGGCAAAAAGTCCACACAATGTAAACAACACCGGGCCTCGAAAGACAACCAGAACACCTGTTACTATTGCTCAATGCTCTGGTGCCATTGGCTGGAAGTGGACAAGCATTATCGAAAAAACACTGAATAGTTCTGATACATTTGTAGTTGCATAGGCATTCACTTCAGGCATGAGGCTCTAACAGATGAACAACCGACCTGCAGTTTAAGTGGCTCGAATAAACTCATATGATCCATCTAATCCCTTACCAGTTCAAAATAATGCTGAATCCAAATAACAGGATCATGTTTTTGATACTATTGCATGTTGCAGACAATACACATAGATATGTCAAGCAGGTGGTGTGGGGGTTATTGTTCAGCTGTGCTTGTCCCTTTTCATGCTTTCAGTGAGTATAGTGTAGCAGCACAGGGCAATGGGAATTGGTTTCACTCAGTGGCCCTTTAAATAGGAGCAGAAATGGGTCATTTTTGGGCTGAATGACTGAGATCTGCACAATGAGAACATCCCCAAATGCAGTGCTATAATTAATGGGCGTAAATTGTTTTTTGTTAACTTTTAAGAGTAAGAAACAAACAAACAGCATGTATGTGTGAGTGAGGGCTTTAACCATTGTGGTGACATATTACCAGGGATATACGAGAACTGGGACATGCTTATATGGGTCAAATTAGTGCTGTGGCTGTCCTGTGATCAGGCTGCAGAACTATCACTTCATCCATTAGAAGTCAGGGAAAGCGCCATGTGTTTACTGCATTACTAGTGTCTGACTGTGCGTGTGAGTACAGAGTTCGAGGACTGACATTGAAAGCATGTGGCGACATTGTCGATACTTGAGGGATCCGTGCTTTCATGCCTCTTGAAGCTGCATGCACTGACAAACCGCACTGATCGCTTCACACGGTTCATTTCTTACCGTCAGCAGGCTGCGAGAAGTTCACATAAGCGTATCCCAAAGAGCGCCGGGTGATCATGTCTCTGCATACCCGAATGGAGAGCACCGGTCCGGCTGGGCTGAATTTCTCATACAGCATAGCCTCCGTGATATCGGGGTGCAGGTCGCCAACGTAGAGAGAAGCCATCGGATAACTCCCCGTCGCTGTGTTCATATCTCGCCGGACGTCACGAAATAAGTAAATGCAAAGCTTCCTTCAAAAAAATGCCTAAAAAATGCCGGTATGAACTGAAAGCCGGGGCCAAACTGCGCTTCAATACTCGCCTAATAAAGTCAGTGACAGCTGGCTGTCTGCTCCGGCGTGCTGAGAAAATGTCAGACCTGGAGAAATCACGACAGAAATCGATGTCTTCCTTCAAAAAGATGCCAACTTCGGGTTAAACCCGAGGCCTCTTGTTTATGTTTATTTATTTTTTTTTAATTCTTAATTTTTTTGCGATTTTTTTTAAACGTTTGTTATTTAAGTATTGAGGTACTTATTTTTATGAAGATTTTGTTGATTTTATATTTTTTATATTATTTTTAAGTTTTTCAAGAACAGTGAGTTAGACACTCACGGTTGTTTTGCGGCCGGGGAAAGAGACTGCGTGAGGAAAAGCATGGGCACTTTATAGAGAGTGGCGGTGCGGAGGAAATAGCGGCCAGGGTCAAACCTGGGATAGAAAAAACACGGAGCGAGAGGCGTAAAAGGGAGAGCGCACACTGCACTGCCCTAACTACAGAGCCCAGCTCCCCACAGCGACATCTGGGTGGGAATACGGAGACCATGCTGAGGACTGGCTTTACTACAGGCTTAAAAATGAGGATTATTGCTGAAAGAAAAATATTGTAAACCAAATAGAGTGACATTTAATATAAAAAGCCCAGACTCCACTAGGTTATTGCTCAGTACTTTTATTCAGTGCAATGTAATTATGAAATATGTTGCAGTTATTCTGCTTTGTCCATCCTCCTGAGGAGAGAGAGAGACATTTAGTCACACATGCATGGAACTTACATACCCAAACAACAAAAAACACAAACATGAGTTACCTCAATAAATCTAGAAAAGCTGAGCGCAGCCCCTTCTGTCTGGGCTCCTGTTTTCTTTCAGTTCCATCCATCCCACATCTTGTGATCGCACCTTCTCCCTCTTGTTGCTTCACCACTTCTTCCTCATAACTCAGCATCTGAGACCCATCCACACGTTTGGAAAGCTCAAGTTTTGAGCGAATCACTGGTCGAGTGTCGCTTGTTCCTCCCTGGGCCTCCTCTGCAGCAGCTGCTTTTTCCAGTTGTGGAGAAATTATCCAGTCTACCAGTGTGAGAAAATTCAAATTTTGATCTCTGATCTTGTTTGTGGGCATTTTCAGACGAGACTCCTGATCTGTGGTTGAGAGTTGCAGCTCAGGAAGGTCATTTGGTACCGTGTCGCCTGCCTGCAACTGAACTGTCACGCTGTCTTCAAATTCAGAACCAATTTTCTCACCGTGTTCAGTATCTTGCACCTGTCCAGGTAGCCAAAGGGTCAGTCTGGCAACTGGGTCCTGATTCACAACCACTACACCCTGAGGGGGAGAGGAGAACTTGCTTGTTGATGCAGTAGCACCAGAAACAATGGTGTCCTCCGTCGCTGCACCATCGGAGGCATCAAACTGCACGGAATCGGTAACAAGAGCACTGGAGGTTTCTTGAGCTTCAGAGACAGAATGCTCAGGACTTGCTTCTACATCTTTGTCCACAATGACAAAGGGGCCGGCGCTGACAACAGCCTTGGCATCTGAAATGACATGGTTAGTCAGTGAGATAGAGACCACGACTGAAGTCATTGCTGCTTTTTCTGGTAAACATCAAAGCGCTAACCTTGAGGAAGGTGCTTGACTGACAGGCCAGGACATTTTGAGCTACAGCACTCGCACACCTCTGCAGTTCCACTAAGGTCCTCCCACCTGAACCAGAAAAATCTCATCAAGTAATGAAAAGGTCACAAAATACAGTTTTATTGTATACAAATACCTTGACTGGATCACATTATAGTTGCAGGATTTGGAGCCAATGGTGACACCCTGGTCTGAGAGGAGGACGCCACAGTGGACATACAGCTTCAGAGGAGGTTCACAGTTCACAAGGTCATACAGCTGAACAGCAGGTACATAGCAATAACACAAATTCATCAATAAACCCTCACCTCAGAAATGAGATAAGATGTGTTCAGAACAAAATTAACCACATCCGCTCTGTTAGAAGCCACAAATTGTACAACAGCATGGGGAGAACCCAACGGGGCTGTGCACCTGCAGAGAGCAAACATATCACAGGGGATTTTAACATCATGGACAAACATTACATTAAGGTCCTGACCGGCTGCTTACCCTTTATTCATGATGACTGCATGCCTCGGTCTAGTCTGAGGCTCAGGAGACGCAGAGACAAAACAGGACTGGATGAAAAGCTGCTGCTCAGGTCTAGTTTTGGCAGAAAGCTGGAGGTTTACAACCTGACCTCTTTTATAGATGTTTGACTCAGCTGGGCTGGTCCAGGGTGCTGGACGACAAAAATAAAATATTTTTGTTTACATATGGAACAACCCAGCCGAACAGCATAGTTTTGACTCATGTCATTACTCACGATTCATGGCTTTGATGTTAAAGGCCTTGTCATTCTCAGGAAGCGCCGTTGAGACAAAGAAGTTTGGATTAGCATGTGACCTGAAAAGACACGCATTCCCCTTTAGCATGGTTATTTGTGACTACTTACACATGTTTAGGTAACTGAATGTATGCACCTCTTTGGGATGCAGGAGATGTGTACTGTAGAAGGAGTTTGCCACCAGGCGGTGGGAGGTTTTTTGAGATTCAAGTAGACAGAGTTGGTGAACATTGCCATGCCATTCTGCATCTGTAAGAGAAGCCGGTCTCAGAAAATCCTTAAAGCTGTAGAAATGGAGAAACTAGTAAAGAACTGGGTAAACTCACCACACGCGTCGTTCCACACTCATCCAAACTGTAAGTGAAGACAAATTGGTTTGGTAGCTCTCCATTGCTATAGCAGCCATCACCCAAATGTATCTCCTCTCCTGTCAGTATGACACCCATGGATCTCTTATCCACCAGCACAGTTAGCTTAGATTCATCACAATACACTTCTACTTTGGGAACATTGAACATGATTGGAGGCAAATCAGCCAGCATGTGAAAGTCAGGGGTCCGACTCCGCCATGAGCTGAAGATGGTGTCATATGGAGGGAAATCAAAATTTCTTTTAAATGGAGAAGGCGCAATGTTTTCAAAAAGACGTGGAAAACCAATGGGAAATCTTGCATCCTGCCAGTTTATTACTGACTGAACAGCAATAAAATGCCCAACAAAAATGCAGAGAAATATCTCTATTGTCCCCATTGCAAACCTCAGTGTGATTACCCTGATTACTCTCCTACCCCAGGTGTGCCATTAATAAGGTGCAGCGGCAGGAGGGACAGGTGCTGGCACTCAAGCTAATGAGGCTAACAGGCATTTGGCAGCTATGATTAAAAACTAAGGAAACTGTGCATTTGGTTCATGTTCATGTTTCTATTAAAACAGCTGAGGTACAAAGTAAATCCTCCCCATCCCCACTAATAGCTGCAGTGTATTATATTTGGTGGGACTATTTTAAGGCATCATCCTGGTATTCTGCTCTTTAAAGATAGAATTGTGTACATAATGTCTCTTCTTTATAGCTTTATTTATGTGGGAACCAGGTCACATTTCCATTCTGAAAAGACATAAGAATCAGCATGGCTGACTCTATGGACAAGTAACACTATAGCATCTTATTTACCGGCTCAGACATTTGGAAAACAAACAACAGCAATTCCTCATAGGATGAAGTGATACCTGAAGTAAATGAACAAAGGTAGGTGCTCTAAAATCATATCTATCCATACAGAGGGATGCCTGGTGAAACCCTCACTGGATATTTTACAATAATTTTGTTATTTCTTGTTATCATCTTGAAGTATGGCTGCAGAGTTGCATGTGATTCTAGCAGATAACCAGCTTTTCCCTCCCTGTGCCTGGGGGCGGAGCTCCCGCACAGGTAGGCGGAAGGTGACGCCTGTGTGTGTGTGCAGGTGAGCGGCAGGGAAGGAAGACAACGAGCCACCGAAAGCGGAGCGTCCCAAAGCTGTCAGAAATGACTTTAATACAACCTGCGTACTAATATGATTTAAGACGACACTGAATGCACCATGGTGAATTCAGGTACGTTGGCTCTCGTGGGTGTAGTGATACAGTGAGTGAATATGTGAGAACTATAATGCGTGCTCAAGGCTTTAGGCGTGGTCTGCAGTTGTTAACGGAGCTCCTACATTTTGTCGGTGTTTGGCTGACAGAACTCAATGTGATGTATTTCTTGTGTTGGTTTCTGTCAGTGAAATCGTGCTGTGAAGCCGCACAAAGGTGAAGTCTAGTTCCTTTGAAGTTTCACCCAAAACGAAGTGAAACTTTTTGGGGTAGCAGCTGCATGGGCTCGCCTAGTATTCATGAACTGCTGATAGGTCAAATGTAGACACAGTACAGTAAGGGTCCCACATGATTATTATTATTATTGTTGCTGTTATTATTGGTATTATTATTATTATTATTATTATGGAACCTAAAGAAAGTAAAAGTATCAGACATCACCATCGGAACGAGATAGACATGCTGTCCCTGTCAGAAAATCTAAAATCACATAAGAATCTAAGAGTTTGGTATCTATACATTCTAGGGCTGCAAGTAAGGATTATTTTCATTATTTTCTTGATTAATCGATTGGGTGTCTGGTCTATAAAATGTTGGAAAGCCCAAGATGACATCCTCAAATGTCTTGTTTTGTTCAGAAACACAAAGATATTCAGTTCACTGTCATAGAGGAGTAAGGAAACTAGAAAAGATCCACATTTAAGAAGCTTCAATCTGAGACATTTAAAAAAAAACCCTCAAACTGATTAATCGCTTATCAAAATAGTTGGTGATCAATTAATCGTTGCATCTCTAATATATTCACTACATGAATACGTTCAATGTTGTGTCTTAGTGTCTTTGTTAGGGTTTGTACATGACAGTTACAACATGTGATTGTGTGTACTTGAATGGCAGCAAACATTACACAAACAATATTATGACCAAAAACATGGCAAGTTTTTCCACAGCACTGTGCTAAAGGCTCGAGTAAGACGAGCCAGTCGCAGGTCTCTGTTACTACCTGATCCCCTTAGGCCAGGTAACTGTGGTGCTGAATGTTTGTACACCCCACCCAAAGCTTTGTCCTGCTTGGTTCAGGAGGGGCTTTACACAGGCTTTATGGGTGGGTGGGGGGGTTCACCTTTACTCAGAGGAAGGCACAAAATAGTGCAGCAAAATGCCCCCAGACCCTTTCTCTGAACTGTCACCATAGCTGCAGCATTTTGCAGCGTGCAGAGGATGAGATCTTCTCTGCAGGGGTTGGGAATAATTGTGGTAACTGCCTTCTTCTCAAGCGCTGTGACGACGTGTTAGCCACCGACCAGCTTCCTTTTGGCTTTGCTCAAACCACAAGTCAGCTCTCTCACGAGCTCTCGGGGTGTTGCACTTACAGCTCGTTCTGTACTTCAGATCACATTTCATACGCTTTTGAGCGCACATAATTTCATCTTGTATACTATTATGCTTCCTGTCAACAACACATACTGATGCACACACGCAGCTGGTATTCACATACCCTGACACTGGGATCAGAGTTACAAGCTTCAGTCTGAAAAGATGGACGGCTGCAATGTAACATAATGAATTAGTTGTTTATCTTTCATTTTGGCAGAGGTCACAATGTGCAAGACTTAGTTAAAATAACATCCTTCTTCTTCCTCTACAGTGAGGAGGAAGTGGACTATTCAGATCCTTTACTGAGTAAAAGTACTATACTGAAAATGTCACTGAAGTAAAAGTATAAGCAGGGAAATGTACTTCTTCTACTTCTACGATTATCAAAAGAGTTGCCATTTCATTTTCAGTCAGTCAACTAATTGGTTGACCGACTAATCATTTCAGTTGTACCAGTTTAATTTGTAACAAACATCATATTTTAGAAATTATTTTTCTTGTGTAAAAATATCAGTTTGTAAAATAACTAGTAACTGAAACTGTCAGATACATGTAGTGAAGTAAAAAGTACACTGTTTCCCACTGAGATGTGTTAAATTTAAACTTGAGTACAGTACTTGTGCAGATGTACTTAGTTACATTCCGCCGCTGTTCCTCCAGGAGTATGCTGCGCCAGCCTCAAGGACAACAAAGCCCTGATGAAGATGGGGCTGGCACTGGTGCTGGTGGGCCACGTCAACTTTCTTCTTGGGGCCCTGGTGCACGGCGCGGTGCTCCGGCACATCACCGTGCACTCTCTGGCGCGGACCATGGTGTACGCCATCTCGAATGTCATCGCCATCGTGGCAGGTTTGGTGGTAAGCGGTGGGACGTGCACATAAAGATCTTTGATATTAAACTAGCTGCTGCCTCACCAAGCTGATAAAATATTTAGCTGCTGGAAACTCCATAATCTCCATATCTGATCATAATGCAGTTTATACTTTTATGTTCAAATAGCACCATTTGGAGTAGTAATATTGTGTAATTCATCTGTGAATGAATGATCCGTCTCTTTGCCCTTTAGGGAATCATTAGTGGAGTAACGGCCATTGTCCTGTCCAAAAACAAGAAAAACAGGATCCTGGTAAATACTGCTCCCCTCTCCTTGACACAGCTTCTCGCTCCTCCATTCAGCCCTTGTTAGAACTTGCCCTTTGTATTTTGGGTGAGTGTATGTGTGTATGATACACACACATCACGGAAGACGATAGCTATTTAAATAGCTAACACACATGTACATGCAAATATAGAATTCATTCAAATTTTGGAGTGTGGACTCACCTGTTATTTCTGTAGTACTTCCCTCCTACAGCTGCTACACTGAAAAGCATGTGAAATGTCTGCTCGATTAGAGGCTGTGTTTTCACTTACTGACATACTCGTGTCATTCTGTCCTCGCAGAAGTGGATCCTGTTAGTCTTCAGCTTCCTGTCAGGTCTCCTGGCTCTTGCCTCCAGCCTGGGTTTGTCAGTTTCAATGGTGACAGCCATTGTTCACAAAGGTTGGAGCCTGCTAACGCACTGCAAGTTTTCCGATGATGACGTCAGCCCCTCTTCCAGCATCACATACGAATGCCCCTTTGACCCCACCCGTATCTATGTAAGCGGAACATAAACATTTGCTCATCAGCTGTTTGGATATCGAGCTGAAGAAAAGACGTGTTTATTAATCAGGGTTTTGTGCTGTGGTCTTGTTTGTCGACCAGGGGACCACACTCATCCTGTGGGTGCCTCTTATCTTTATGTCCGTGGTGGAAATGGTGTTCTCCTTCCGCTGCTTTGCCGTCTGCACTTCGTTCCTCTACCTCTGTCCATGCAGGAGGAGGCCGATCCGGGCTAAGAGGGTAAGATCACTGACTCTGCTGGACCTGCATTAATTGTGTTTGTGTGCAAGAGCGTTGATTTCTGTTATCTTATCGTGTCACATGCAGTAGATCATTTCACACAGTTGCTCTCTTGATGATGAGAAGAATGTTTTCAGCATAAATGCTAACGGTGCAGTGATGTAGACGTGAAACATCCATACAGCCAAAGGGACAAATAGTACGCTTTAACCTTGATTCGCTGAAGGAGAAGTGTATATTTTTACAAGAGAAATCAGCACTTTCCTGCCTAGCTGTGACATCAGAATGATGCACTGCACTGTCCTGTTTGAGGTCACACATGAATGTCTTCATAACAGCAAACAAATAATTCAGTTATAAAGTAACACTTGGAAGGCTTTGTAGAAGCTTATCAGCAATAAAACAGTAATCAAGCCACAACATCAACTGCTCTAACTTCATTAGTTCCACCAATAGCAATGTCAACACTGAATTTAATACAGACACACAGAAGCCAGTGTTGTAGACCCGCTGACAGGGCCAACTTGAGCAGAGCATTGTGGTAACTGTGCCCCTCACCTCATGCTGTCTGCACACGATCACACGGCTTGATCCTGAAAGTAAAGTCAAAGTGGTAAACTGAAAAAAAAAAACTGGCTCAGTTTCTTTACTATGATGAACACCGGGTTCTCACCAATGCATCGAAAATACTCAAACGGTCTTATGTACTCATTTAAAACACAAAGCGAATTTGCTGAAGTGTTCAGTCTGAGAAACACATTATGTCGTCATCTGGTCTGACACAGATCAAGTTTTCGCACAGGAAGCCCTGTAAGCAGGCAGCTTTGTGGTCAAATGTTTAGTCTCCATCATGTTCAAATAATATTGTATAAAATATGCAATTTGCTATTCAAAAAGTAAACACTCTGCTGTGACACGTTTTAATCGCAGCCCAGCACTGACACAGGCACTTTGTACTCTACAAGTCATTTTCATTCTTGTCACAGTCGTCATACAAATGGAGTAAAATCGCTGATGAAATCCGTCTGTCTAGAATGGCCCAGCAGGTTTTGACAGGTTATTACATGCATAATCATTAAGATCTCTGAAGGTACCCCACACTATTACTGTGTATCTGAGGAAACAGTTAGACCTAGTGGCTAAATTTCAAGTAGTATTAGATTTTGTACTTTAGCTTTCTGTATAGATTGAATGAATTGAATTGACAGCGATTTGGTCTTTACTGTATCTTCTCATTACCTTTACTAAGAACATTTGCATATTATATGAAGGACAGCATGTGGTGTGTGCTCAACTTACTGGAACTGTCAGGACCTGAATGCAAGTTAGCTTCTCTTTGATAGAAGTGCAATTCATGTTATGTTTCAGGTGCGTATTCAGAGAGCTGTTGAAACTCCATCATTGCCTCCAGCACCAGATCCAGAGAGCGAAACCACAGCCGAGCCCGCGGAGCAGGACGAACTGCTGGACAGCGTGAGCGCAGTGGAGCAGAGCGAATGGCTCTGAAGCAGCTGAACCTTACCACAAAGGTTGCAAACTGCTGGCCTTGACTAAAACACAACTTCATCTGCGAAGTTGTCACACAGAGTGTGTCTGTTACACATTAAATGTCTGAAGGCATTTGTTGGATTTAAACCAGCGAAAGCAATGGCATTTTATATCCCTCTTTATTGAAAGGACTTTTGTTTTTTTCAATACTGCTGCTGGTTTTGTCAGATTTTGTATTTACTACTATTGTCCTGAAAATAGTTGTATCTTGATATTAAAATTTTCTTAATGAAGTATTGAGTTGTAAATCAATAATTCATCCCAGACGTAACATTTTATCATCTTATTCTGAAAAACTTACAAAATAAAGATGCTGAACTTTTTCGGGTAGATTTTATTGCTGTTGAAAGTGTGTCCGCACACACTGTGGTCTGTCAGATTTAAATGACATTTGTAAGCTCTCTTGTGGAACACTATTACTCATGTCTCAGAATACAAATATATATATACAACAACTGAATTCTGGCATTTGTTTGCCTCCCACATTACACTGAGTGCTGCTGGACATTCAAGTCCAAATTTCAGTGGACTCTTAAGCCTGAAGGCAGCAATCACGTGAGAGGACTCAAACAGTTTCAATATTGTGATGAAGGGGTCCAGGAAAGTTGCCAAAGAGGATGTCAATGTGTCAGTGAAGGGCACATACTAAATTACATTTTAAAATAGGAGACTGTAATGTACTTACACTATGACATGTAAAAAGGTATTTAGGTAAATACACTACGCCCTTAGCCACTCTTGGAAACCTTAAACAGGCAAGACCAGTGACACCAATGTATTACTGAAAAGTATCTATTGTATAAACATGCTTCCACTACATATTCAAAGACAAAAGTGGGACTGAAAGACAAACCAGAGTAGCCAAAATATCTATGATTTAAATAAATTAAATCCATCAGATATATAAAAGCATACATGTACTAAGCCATTTTACAGAGTTGCTTCACGAGGGAAAAGCAAATATCATAGCATAAAAAAGATTAAAGATTAAAAAAAAAAAAGAGAGAAAGCATACAAAAAACAATATTCAAAAAACACTGACTGGAGTCCATAAACAGCAAGGTTGAAAAGGTGTCCTAGAAAAAAATCATTTTACGATCCCCGTCCCTTTTTGAGGGAGTGGGGTCTCATTACAAAGGAATAGTCCTTCATGGAGTTCCACAGCAGCAGCCTGGAAAGATGATTTGTCCAAAGCGTTGTTGCTGTCGATCCGCCCTGATCAGCTGCAAATTGGCATCAGTGGCTGCTGAGGACCTCAAGGTGTCTTGGATTCTTCTTTAGGCCTAAAGGACCCAAAGCAAGAATAAGATGAATGCTCCCAACAAGCCACTTCCTGGACAACATGGTAATCAAGTGTGTGCAGTGTTTTCTCACTTTGAGGTGTCCATCTTCTCCTCTTCTGGCACCTTGTCTTCTTCTTTCACTTCTAGGAAAGAAAGAAAAGACTAGAACTATCGCCTCGCAGTTGTGCGCCTCCGCCAACCAGTCAGGTTGCAGTTTACATCCGTGTCTCTCCAGACTCATATTTAGTGAAGACTTCGAAGGAATTTAATAAAAGGTATGAAGTGTCTTTTTTGGTGACATGGAAGTTCTCACTATATTGACCTGTATGATTTGAGTGAATAATGTCCAGTGAGAAGACAGGCTGTCTTCACTTAGAGACTGTTTTTAATACAGAGGACTGATAGAGGGCTTCATCACATGGTGCAACAACAATCACGTGAAGCTCAAAATCAGCAGAACCGATGAGCTTGTGGTGATATATCTATTAGTCATATTCCTTTTATGTGTTCATGCGCTGATTCTGATAGAACACAAACTTGTAGCCATGACAGAAGACAATCGCTACAGTTTCAAAGATGAGTGTCACCAAAGATTAGTGTCTGACCAAATGTGAAATATGGACACAGTCTGCCCTTCTGTTCCTGAGTCCTCTTGAATAATGGTGAGACAAAATGTTTCGGCAGAACGTGATGATGTCACCTTTTAGATATAAAATGTCACCACATTTTATGCCACGTGCATGAGAATGGGACAAACAGATGTATGGTACAGACAGACTGACCACCTGAGGCGTAAAAATAAACAAATATTCATGGCTGTCATAGTACGGCCTCTGTATCACACAGGATGATCTGACTGAACATGAAAATCTCTTTATGTTCAAAGATGACATGAGTTAGATGTGATGAAAATGAAAAAAATGAATAGATACCTTTTGTTTCCTCCTCACCTTTCTTCTCCTTTTCTTCTCCCTCTTTCTCTCCCTCAGTTTTGGCTCTCTTGACTTTCTTGAAGTTGGCTGCATTTCTGCGGCCTCCTTCGCCTTCGTCCTCCGAGTCAGAGAACTCCTCCTCGCACGCTATCCTCTTGTCATGAGCACGGACTGAGCATTAGCAGAGGACAGGGTTACATTAAACCAGAATCTCTTCAGTTTTGGAGGGTTAGCTGAAGGTGCTATGTGAGGGGTTCTTACTGGAGATGCGTTTGTTGGGGTCATCCTCTTCCTCATCTCCACTGTCCTCCTGGACAGCATCCTCGGGGATGGCCTGCATCTGAACTCCCGGGGCATGGGGCAGCATACGCAGGTTCTCAAACAAGCGCTGCCTGCAGGACAGAATGCAGGTTGAACATATCGAGCACAACAAACATGAGACATGAAGCTACACCTGTGCTGCAGCCGTGCGCTCAGCTTTTCAATCAATAAACAAGAAATGTGTGAAAGCTGACTCAGATGATGCTGTTCGATGTGCATTATGCCACTTGATGTTTCATGAACTATACTCAGAATAAAACTGACTGGGATGCACTCACTTGATCTTCTCCAGGTAGTCGTTGGTGTTCTGATTGGTCATGTTCGAGGGGCTGATGTGCAGCTTGAAGTCTGGTCCGAAGTATTCAAAGTAGTCGTTGTATGGGAGCTCTGTCGAGTTGAGTGAAAATTTACACAATTTATCTCTCATATCACTAGTTAATGACCACGAAAGTCATTTTACTGTTCTTCTCTTTTCACCTGCTGTTACTAACTGCAAACAACAGATTCAAAATGTTGTGCATACTCTAAGAAGACTTGAGGAGGCCATCTGAGCAGTTCACTGAAAAGCCTACAGTTACTTTTCTTTTTAAACTCACTATGCTGTTATCTTGTGTGTAAAAATGTGAGGGAAAAAAAAAACATTGCTACTAAAGCTCACCATTGGGGATGGAGGTATCAAGGGCTACAGCAGTCTCATACGTCCAGCAGCGTGCCACATTACGGATGGTGTAGCCTCCTCCACCCAGCATTAGCAGCGGCAGGTTGAAACTCTTCATGTACTCCACACACTTGGCATGGCCTGAGCACAAAACGCGAGGAAAATATTAAATTGGGAGAAAATTCTTTGATTTCTCAAAACACTTGCTGACGTCTTCGCTCAGAGCCATCAGACGTTTCCTTAACTTACCTTTAATGGTGAGGTTAAAGCATCCAAGCCTGTCTCCTGACAGAGAATCAGCTCCACACTGCAGAACCACTGCACTGGGTTGGTACATCTCCATCACCTTGGCCATGATCTACACAAACGACAACAACATCTTTCAGACACTTCTGTCCATCAAGGGAGATCACACTACAAAAACATCAGAGCTAACACGGCTTTTATTTACTCACAGGTTTGAATATGGCTTCATACGACTCATCGTCAATCCCATCCCTCAGCGGGTAATTCACAGCGTAGTATTTACCCTTCCCAGCACCGATGTCCTGCAGAGAGCAAAGCAGATGTCAACTGAATGTATGACTACGATGATGTGACTTCAATCTGTCCAATCATCTCAGGTCTTACCCTCAGGTCGCCTGTACCAGGGAAGTACTCTCCGTACTTGTGGAAGGAAACTGTCATAACACGGTCCGTGGTGTAGAAAGCCTCCTCCACACCGTCCCCGTGATGGATGTCAATATCTATGTACAGAACTCTCTGGTGGTATCTGGAAAAAGGGGAAATATCCTTTAGACATTTACCACACATGCCCAACTGGGAGAACCACTGGACCCTAAGTTCATTATCAGTTTAAAAGACATTTGATCAGCCACACAGACATGCAGAACAAGCTATGATAGAGCTTTTGTACTCACTTCAGTAATTCCAGAATAGCCAGTACAATGTCGTTGACGTAGCAAAACCCTGAGGCCTCAGACTTCTTGGCGTGATGCAGGCCTCCAGCCCAGTTGATAGCAATGTCTGTCTGCTGTTTGTTCAACTTCACTGCACCGGCTGCAGCACAATGAGGAGAGAATTAACAGCCTGCTTACACAGATTTTAACTGAATACTGGGGCAATTATGGTGTACACTTACCTACGGAGCCTCCTCCTGAGAGCTGGCAGAACTCAAATAAACCATCAAACACTGGACAGTCCTCTCCCACATTAACTGCAAAGCAAGGACAGAGAAATAATGTCAACATTTCTATGTTTCCTGTCAAAACTGTCAGTTCGATGAACAGAAATGTAACACTTCACCAAACTTACATCTCTGCATCTGTTTGCTGTACTCTGACATGTTGTCCGGTCGAATCGAACGCAGGAATTTGATGTAGTCGTCACTGTGGTACTTGGTCATCTCCTCTCCGCTGGCTTTGTGTGGACGCTGGAACACAGAGGACAGATCAGTTCCTGTGACACACAAGACAAGCTAAGGAAGTCCAGCATTTTGACTAGGAAGCACTGTTACTGTAGTTTAACGTACATATATCTCCATCTTTCTGTAGAGGCCATAGTTGAGCAACAGGTTGTGCGTCATGCGGATTCGGTGGGGCTTCATGGGGTGCCCCTGACCATAGTAATAATTCCCAACATCACCTGAAATGTGAACAAATTAAACAAAGTTACATTATTTGTTTACATTACATGCAAATTGCACAATTGTAAACACGAACTAAAGATTAAACACAACACGTTTCGGTGGAGAACAAATTCATACATTGAAAAGGGTAATGAAGAGATTCATCAATGCCGTCATGTATATGTGTTATGATCCCGCAACCGGACCTCTCACTCCAAATGCAGTTTGAAAATGCAGTTGCTTCGATGAAACTATGCAAACTACCAAGCTGCACCGTACAGAGTGCCGCTTTGTTACTCATCGTGACTAATGTTGACCTATTTGGCGTTTGAAGGCAGCAAGATGAGCCATTTTAATGTTAGCTTAGTGTTGGCGTTAATTGCGGTGACAACGAAGTCCTCACATCTCCTTTGTTAGCTCTCTAGCTAGTAATGGTAACTGATCTACATAAAGTACTAATATCGGGTAGATAAGCGCCTAAAATAGTATTTTAAGGGCAACCCGTGTATTTTGGAAAACTGAGCAGACACTATTAGCATTAATACCCTGTGTGAACTCAGAGACACTGCGTTTGACTGAGATGAAGAGAGCCGTCTGCTACTCAAGCTAGCTAGGTTAACGTTAGCTAACGTGCCAGGTTAGCATGAGGTGAAATAAACTGCAACCTTTGTTTGCGCAAAGTGGCGGATTTCACCCAGCAATGCGTCCTTTGACTAAAGAGCAGGCACGCGAGTACTCACCGTCATAGTAGTAGCAAACTTTTTTCTTTGTTCCTTGGGAAGTAAGCGCCATTTTAGTGCTCTTTGGCTGGCTTTCACCGCTCACCGCAGCATACAACAGCGTCAAGAGGCGGATAGTTTGTATCACGTCCAGTCAATGGGATGTAATGTTCCCTGTTTTCAACAGGGGGCGACAGAGCGACGGTCTGTCTCACCCTGTGTGGTGTGACGGTGTGTGCTGCAAATCCACTACTTTTTTTTAAAAGTGAAGAAGCAATAACACATCGTAAGAGCTGAAAGCCTACATTCAAAATGTAATTTAAACATAAGAACAGAAGTATTATCAAAATGTACTCAAAGCAGTCTCATTAGGCAGCCAGTGGCTAATGCAGAAGTACACTTTATACATGGTATTTTGAATTATAGTGGATCCATTAATGCACAGGCATGATTTTAATAATGCAGCTGGTGAAGTGGGAGTTATACCCAGTTTATGTAACATTACTGCTTGGTTGTTTAATCTGTGGTGATGCATCATATTTAATAAGTTCATAGGTTTTGCATATAGCACATTATAGTAAATAACTCCAACCATCAAATAAATATGGTATGGCGAAAGGTATCAAATGTGCCTCTAAAATTAGGTGCAATGTAAGCATAAGGTTGAATAAAAAGAAAATAAAATGGTAGAACTCATGGACAGCACAGGTACCTCAGTGTTGGCGTAACTGTATCTATAGTTACATTTCAAAATTACTGCTGCTGATCATATGTTCAATTTTAAATGACTGTCATATTTATTTATTTATTTCAATAGAGGTGCAGAATATGTTGCCAATAGCACATGTGATCAAAACTACAGAGTTGAACCGTGTTTTAATTTGACAAATTTCCTTAAATGCACAAATAAAACTTTTTGTACTTTATGATATGACACAGTATTCTCTGACTGGTGGTACTTCGTTTTAGGTCAAGTGCAATGGGTTCTGCTTTATTCGCTGTAACATCAGACAACATCCATTTTACTGTAAATTAAAAACAATTAGAAAACATTTATTAAACTGCAGAGGTAAAACACAGCTGAAGCAGTTTGACAGTATTTACATCTTAATAATGAGCACCAGGAGAGCAGCTGCTTATTCAGCTACATCAGTCCCCAGTCTATTCAAGCAGCACAGTGATCACTCTCCTTGCTGCTGTTGGCGCTTTAGTGGTCCAGCTGTTACAAGAGTTTCTGGTTCACGGTTCCACACATAAGATTGCTGCAGAAACAAAGTACTCTGATTTGGGAAATCTCAGTGTGTACTCTATCAATATGAAGGCATGTACTCTTCAAAATAATATTATTAGTAATAATGGTGATAATAAAAATTCAGCATCCACCTTCACAGGCTGTGCCTTTAGTTTGAGTACATCTATCGTATGTCTTTATGTCTTTTGGCCCATCAAGGCTATTCCTGGTACTGCCTCTCTGTGGCAGTGAAGAAATCCTCCAGAACACTCCTCAGGTACTCGAAGGTGGGCCTGTCTTCTGGGTTTTCCCGCCAGCACAGACACATGATGCTGTAAAGCCCATCTGGACAGTTTTCTGGCTTCGGCATTCTGTAGTTCCGCTCCAGGTTCTGGATTACCTCTGGGTTGGACATACCTGAACAGAAGGACAAAGGTAGGATCAATGGATATGATGTTCTCAAAAAATGAACTAGCAGAGTTAAGTGAATGAGTATTTACCAGGGTAGGGTATGCGTCCATATGTCACTATTTCTGTCAGCAGGATCCCGAATGACCACACATCCGATTTTATAGAAAAGGTGCCATAGTTAATAGCCTCTGGAGCAGTCCATTTGATGGGGAACTTTGCACCTTTGAACACAGGAGGCAGACAAAAAAGCATGAACACTTGGTGGAGCTACTGCACAGATTTTCATCAAGCTTCACTCTTTATGATTCCATTTGAAATCCTCCATTGCCAAATCCAGAAGAAAAGAACATTGAAATGAAACAAATAATAATCTATGAGAGACATTATTTAGCCTGGGAAAAGCTGCCATGGGCTCAAAAGAAGATGTGATGTGCGTGATCTCTGCAAGGCCTCGTTACCTTCTCTTGCTGTGTACTCGTTGTCCTCGATCAGTCTTGCCAGCCCAAAGTCGGCAATCTTACAGATGAGTTCATGAGACACCAGAATGTTGGCTGCTCTCAGGTCTCGATGAATGTAATTTTTCTCCTCAATAAAGGCCATGCCATCAGCCACCTGCAGGGGACAGCACATTATTAGACAAACCCTGTGTCCGTTTGGTCAAGCATGAAAGGGATGACAGTGAGGGACCTGTGTGTGATTTAGTATTGTGTAATATGTGTTTGTGTTGGACAGATGAACAGAAAGTTTCCCAAACCTGGGAGTTTACCACTTCCCCAGGTCAATTTGCTATACCCTTTACCTTTGTACTCCACCCACATGCTCCACCCAGGTGCACAGCTGTGCTTGCTCTATTTCCTGATACTTACAGCTACAGCCCTGCCTTTACCTCGCTGACAGACTGGCTGATTATTCTAGTGGCCGTGTTTATGATTCAATGAAATACTACATGAGTCATTTCCTCGTAGGCAGACTTCAGAGAGGAACTGATACAACACCTAATGCACGAGGCATTTAAGATGATGATTTCTACAGAACTCACCACCCACAATCAATAATCATCAGTGTCATTTGTGTCTGTGTTCACATATGTAACTGTCTATGTTTTTCTGTGTCAGTTGTGCACATTTCAGACATAAGAATCTGTCACATAGGTCTGACTGGCCCTGGGGTCTTGTCAGAAATGTGAGATATACGTATTTTGTGGGATGTGTGTTTCGTGAACTTCTACTGTTGTCATGACTTCCCACTCAGGGAATGTAACACCTCTTTACTCCTCATCCCTTTCATTTGATTGTGGTATGAATCAATGTAACACTTTGAACCACTGTTTTGCATTCATTAAACTAGGTCTCGGCTTCACTCTCCTTTGAGTAAAATCTCAAGTTCTTCTGATAATATACATGCACATACACATAAAGCTTGACACATAAAGATCTGGACACTGTCTTAAGGTGTTTGATTGGATGTAGGCAAACAGTGTGTGTGGAGAGCAAAAGAAGTGGAAAGTATTGGCCGGAATACATCGGAACCCACCAGCAAATGTCTCATGATGATTTTGCTTTTTCTTTATCATTATTATTATTATTATTTTAAATGTATCTGCATTAATAAAGATATCTGTTTTTTTGGGATTAGATGAAATGTTGAGTTGTTGTCCCCTTTACACTTGTTGCTTATTGGACTGTAAATCTTGGCCTGGATATCTGTTATCTGGATATTTGCTGGTTATACCGGAAGCCACGAAACATTGGCTGTTGCCCCCAGATGCTAAATCGTAATCAGAAAATAGCCGATGGGTTCTGAGACTGCATGATGATGATGAGTTACCTGCTTAGCACTTCTACCACAAATGCTGTCGGTGCATGACAACTGTATATTTCTGTAAAATATGTTCACCACAAAGCTCTGCATAAACTTCACCTCTGCACTGAGCCCTAAGGCGTCGGAGAATCTGCCTACTCCGGATGAAGAACCTTGCCTCTTGTTAAACTTCAGTCTGTCTTCCTGTGGTTGAATTTTCCATTCCCACACCTAAGGCCTAAGTCAGAAAGTTCCCACACTGACATGTAACATTTCAAGAGGTAAATGTGGGCATGATTAGAGGCTGACATTTTGGGAAATACTCTTACTCACTTTGTTGCTGATAGTCATAAGAAGATAGATACAGGTCTGCCTGTACACTAAGATCAAAACTGGACCCATTAGCCGGTTAGCTTTGCATGAAGATTGGGAACAGGGAGAAACAGCTAGCCTGTTTCCTCTTTACTGTAGCCTCATATCATTATGACAGTGATATCAGTCTTCTAATCTAACTCTTGAGAAGAAAGTGTACTTTCCAAAATTCTAAACTATTGTTTTGACTTGCAGTATATATATAAAAAACATGTTCAAACAACTGGCTTAACCGACCAGATAAGCCATTTAAAATGGATATTCACAACATGGACTGTGCGTCATGGTTATCACGTTGGCAGGGCTGTCGCAGAGCATCTTACCGTAGGTTAACGAAAGACAGGAAGACAAATTCAGAGACATTAAGTGGAAAATCACTATCATCAGTTTCAGGTTTTGTCACCTAGCCCTGATTTTATTATTTTAGCTGAGTCTGCACCTCGTGAACACATAGAAGATGCAGTGTGACGCCTGCACACACACCCATCCACCTCTGTTATTACAAGATTAGTGTTGAATGTGAGCCTCATTATAACAGTAGCCAGTTTGCTGTCTATGGGGATCATGTTGAGAGAAAAGGGAGTGAAAGAAAGGGGATCTGGTTGATGGAGTGAAAGCAGTATAGACACAGAGGCATTGATTGTAGAAAAGAAAAGAAAAGAAGTGTCTTGCCTGAGACGCCATGTCTATCAGAGTGTTCATGGGCAAGCTGCTTCCCTCCGTTGTTTTTAAGTAATCCACTAGGCTGCCTGTAAAAAGAAAAGCACTCAGTCATGTTTTTATTGACCCGCTGCTGCTAACTGATCTGAACAATATGAACTTATTTCACAAGTCATATCAAGCTCAACAGGTGGACTCCAGCAACCTATTTCTGCAAATGAAAAAATGGGTAAACTAGGTTACTACCACCAGTACATCATGAATACTACACATGCATACACTTGTGTATTGTGCTGTATTTTAAGGTGCTATGCACAGAAGATGACTTTTGTTTTCATTGGAAAGCAAAAGTCATGCTTTGTCCAGAAGACTAATGATTTTTTCCATGGTAAAAACACCACGATTCCCCACAGACATAAATAGACAGAGCTGGACCAGAATAGCAGTTCAAATCAGAGAACATAACACTGTGAGGAAGTACACGCAACATCAGTCAGGTTGATGCATAGTCTCTGACAGCGGACTCTGTTGAGTTTGATTAGCACAAAACAATACCTCTGCACGCCAGCCAACCAAGTCAAACCAAAGGAAATAGTTTAAGAGGAATGACTGTGCCAGGAAAGAGGAGGCCTTTGCTCCTCTGCTTAAGTCCGGAAGACTGCTTTTGAAGTCCGAGAGCCAGAGGAACGCTCTTTGTCAAGGTCACAAAGGGAATCTGGGATGACACGCCTGTTATTTTCCATCTTTGCTGTCTTCGATAATAAGAAAAAAAAGGGACAGATTGAAAAGATGGGAACTCCGAGCCATCCTTTCTCTTGACAACAGAGGCGACAATTGTGTCCTGTCCACACGTGGATCCCAGACAAAGAGGCAGCCTCATGTAAAGCCACTGCTGGTGGTTTACAGGCCACACATACAAGACTATACAAAGGCACTCCATTCAATTCAGCTGTAAGGCAGCTGCTGTGTTTGTGACAACATCTCTCTATGCATTTTGTTATTGTTCCTCCCAGTGAAAAAGAATTACAAGGACTTCTGAGGTTAAAGTGGGACAGATGCTGGATCACTTCCATATGACTGCTGCATTTGGGCATTGTAAACTGTTACTCGACATGGAGTTTGCGATATGGAAATATTTTATTACTTGTGTTTATGATTCGCAGTAAATCCACATGTATTTTGTTACGTAAGAAGGTACGCTGAACAAACTGGCATTGCTGAAGTTGTTTACTACCACAACCTCGTAGTGTTCCAATATTTGTGCACATGTGTATGTGAGTGTCTGTGGATGCATGTGCCGAGCACAGACTCTGGAAAGAAGCCAGGCCTCATCAGGGCTGAACAATAACCCGGTGAATCACCCTCTCCTATTTTAACCCCTCGTCTTGGACCGGTCAGGAGAGACTTCCCCTCGGTGAGTAAACACCAGTGACCCGTCTGGAAGGACCCATGAAAAGAAGCGAAAGTTCACGTTTGCTTTGAAACATTTTAGCACAGAGCAGCGAATACAGGAGGGTCATGAGGAGAAGCTGAAAATAGCCTATCAGAAGGTGGGCCACTTCAGCAGAGCAGCATGCTTTGGGAGGCAAGTCTGATGACTTAAGCTCCTTTATTTAGGTTTGTTCGCACAGCTACACTGGCTTACAGTCACAGGTGATCCCTGCACTGTGCTTCTCATATCATATGGTTTAATCAAACACAAATAAGACGGCAGCTGTGGTTGATCAAAAAGCTAATTCAACAGAGTCAGTGGAGCAGAGCACTCGTCTGAAAACACTATGACTCATGAAGAGAGTGAAACTCATGGGGCGGCCCAGTCTTTTGTTGAAGCCTGTGCTCTGGCACCCAGACACCGATAACAGATCGACATGTTTGATCCTGACTATAGAACACTTTCTTTGTCTATACTCCAGGCACAGAGCTCCTGATGACACCATCTTTGGTGTTCAGTGGATTAATCAAGAGATCAAGGGAATGATCATTTCAGACAGGCTTAGACATATTTGAGGTGACTAAGCTGAACTGAAAGGAGCTGGTATGATCACAGAAGGACTTCTTTTTAATTGATTGTCAATGAGCATTCATTTCACAGAAACACCCTGGATCAGGGTTTTCCTTTTCTTTTGATGCCTTCCGTGATATCTGGAATCCCTTATTAATGGTTAGTGTTATTAGTAAAATGCCAGACTGTGACACATAGAGTATTTCTACCCACCATTTTCCATGTACTCCGTGACAATATAGATTGGCTCCTGGGTAACAACAGCAAACAGGCGGACAAGGCGTGCATGCTGCAAGTTCTTCATCATGTTGGCCTCTGCCAGGAAGGCTTCCACCGACATTGTGCCCATCTTCAGGTTCTTAATTGCCACCTTCCTGTCATTATTGTAGACACCTGAAAATATACATGTAGACATCATTGAGTTTCTGAAAGGTACTGATTAAAACAAGGCTAAGCGTATACAGCCATGCTAGCAGTACTGTGAGGCTAAATGCTAAAACTGCTTTCCTAACTTGCTCCCAACATGCTAACGTTAAGCAGGTACAGTTCTTTCCATATTGCAGGGTAGTTGCATGTTTTAGCATGCAAAGATTTGCTAAGTAACACTAAACACAAAGTACATGGGAATGTCATTAATTTTGCAGGTATTTAGTCATAACCCCAAGTATTTGGCTGATTGGAATTTCCACCTGATGATGTTGATAAAGGAAAAGTTTAGGGATCACAAAAATTATTACAATCCATCTTGAGGGGAAATCAGGTTGGAGTTGCTCAGTCATTTCACTCAAAACTATAAACGTCAACCTCATGATGACGAGGACGAAAAGTCAGGGGATCACATCATCTGGTAACTGTAAACATTTGCACCAAAGTTTGTGTGATTGCATCAAGTGGCTGTTGAGATATTTCACTGGATAAATGACAATTTTGACCTGCTGGTGTCACCCAAAGTCATTGGGAGTGATCCTTTAGAGACCATGAACGTAAGTACCAGTTTTAATCACAATCCACATAACAGCTGTTGAACTATTTAACTCAAAACCAAAAAATATCAACCATGTGTTGGTGCTGCAGTAGAAGGTCAACAGGGTTCATCTTCTGTTAATGTCTGTACAAACTTTCATTGCAATCCATCTATTATTTGCTGAGATATTTCTGCCTAGACCAAAGCGGTGGGCTGACCGTCATTTCCCTCCACAGAGCCATGCTGCTAACACTGACTGAACACATGAATTAATATGCTGCAATTAATGTGCAAGTAAACCAGGAAAGCTTTCATCTCACGTTGTAAGTATCATAAATGCAATTGTTATGTCATGGGTTGTGATAAGATATGTGCTAAACTGACTTCAGTTCCATGTGACTTTCATGCAAACAGGATCTGATTCCAGCTGCGGTACACAAACACTCCTGTATATCTTGTCAACCAAACCCTCAGCCAACCAGTTTTATCTTTAGTCATCTAACACGCTGAGTATCTCACACCACGCATAAAGCTCAGCAACACTGGGAACAAATTACAGCCACCATTCAAAGCATGCCTCCATCTCTTTTATCTACAATGGAAACATCCCAGCTATAAAAGATGGTTATCAAGTATTTTCATGTTAACTCACAAGAATAAACTTTTCAAATGACTGTCACTCCCATCATTCAAATATGCCCAGTGTTTGGATGAGGATAAAGAAACAAGTACAGCGCCCAGACTACACGCAAGAAGATACTGTAAATAGAGAGTGGCTGTGAAATGAGGACTAGTTCCATGGCTGGCAATGTTTAGCTCTCTTACAGTGGTTTGTTTGGGATGTTGAATAGTGCTGGCAAATGTGGATGGAAAATAGTAAGGGGGTTGTGGCACAGATTATTTCAACTGCTACCCTTGTGATCAAAACATGCTGCCCTCTTGTTTAACTTAATACTCCACTATGACAATAGGCATTCATGAAGTATTGTACAGAGGCAATTCTTGCAATCCGTGAACTCAGCGGAAAGGTAGATTCATGCAGTTTGAGTGATGTTGCATAACAGGGATAATAACTCACGTCATTCTCCAGTTTACCAGCTCGTATACAAGCCTACAATTAAGGTCTGTGTTGAGGAAATGGTTCTGCATACACTGCAGAAAAACCCTGCTGAAAGGCTTTCTAGCAGACACAGTCAAACCCACAACTTGACTGAGCAACTGGGCTTCATGCATGTGATGTGTCTGTGCAAAATGATCCAAACTCCTACGTACAAAATGGAAAATCTACACTTCAGCAACTGAATTTCAGTTAAGAAATCAATTATATCCCCACATTCCTTTATGAATACCCACAACCAACACTTCCTCCACTCAGTCTTTTACTTTTCATCTTCTCGGTCACTCACCCATCCAGACTTCTCCAAACTGTCCTGCTCCAAGCCTGCGCTCCAGCTTCAGGGACTCACGGGGAATCTCCCACTCATCCTGCCACCAGGGCTTCTGTGGTGCCCTCGACTGACACGGCTTCATCAGCTTTGTGCATAACCCATCTGACTCGCCTGGTTGACAGACAGAGAGAGAGGAGACAGGTTGAAAATGATTCAGGTGAAGGCCCCCATAGTGATCAGTAACCTTGAGTAATTCCTTCAAAACCCACGTGAGTGATGCTGGACAAGCTCCTTCAGCGAGTTAAAGGATATCTTGGCTGTGATGTAGAAGCCACCATTGTCCATGTTGCGGATTCTGTAGTGCTTGACTCCCTCACCAGTGTTGTGGTCCAAGTCCCTGATTGATAAGGAGTATGACCCTGGAACAAAAAGGAAGCATAATCGAATGTGAAATGATGCAGATTTTGCCTCAAACATCTGAAAATGACAACTAAAGCATTATGTGTTGTATTTAAACATCATTAAATCGGCAGGGCATTCATTTTAACAATGCAGGAGCCAACTTAACCAGCCTTAACACTGATTTTAATATGTATTTAGTAAGTTGACCAGATTTTGGTCTGCTTGACTGTTCTACAGTGCAAAGAATATTGACTGGGGTTGGCACTCCATTGTTCGTGCTGCGTTGGTAACAGAAATAGAGGCATGATGGAAACAAACATGTGCAAGTCTCAACATTTTCAGCAATAAAGCAAAACTGAAACTAAATAGACGACGTGGGTTAGGAAACAGGAGGGGTTTATGGGAAATGGGTCTGATTTTATGTAAGACTCAGAGATAGAGGATTCCAGTCATCAAATGCATTTTCTCACTTTGCATGCTTATTTAAAAATGCTACATGTAGCACCTTTGAGCAAATGTAACCGACCATACTCATACACACTACGATAGATTATCATGTGTAGGCTGTGTATTAGCTGGTGCTATGACGACCACTTCACCTGGGGTTGTCTCACTCTCTCGAATCAGGAAGGAGCCCAGCGTATTCCCAGGAGCAAGGAGGAGCCTCATGGCTTCGTTTCTAGAAATGTTCTTGAAGAACCACCTGCAGCAGAAACACACAACATGCTTCATACTTTGAGCTAACCACTTCCCTTCCCGCTGGGACGCAGCATGCACTATGTGAGAGAGTGTTGAGGTTGGGTGACATGGTATTGAGAGCAGCATGATTTTTTTTGCAGTGTGACGTACGGCTCAGTCTCCACCGTGGTCATTGCAACAAAGTTGTGCGGGATGTAGCCCTGCTGGCCTGTGGTGAGAGACTCTGCCAAATACCACTCTGGATCATCCCTGGGCAGATGAAGAGACAGCAATGAGTCAGTTTATGTATTTGTGAAGCCTCATGGCAGTCTAGATGTTCTACGATGAACATTCAGCAATGAGTACCTTCAGAAAGCTCTTTCAATTGGCCCCCACAGTGAAAAAAGGGTCTTTGTAATGTAAATGATGACTGCATGAAATGAAGCGCATGACATTTACATTGTCTTACCTATCAGCAGAAGAGACATAAGAGACTACAGAGAAAAGAGGCGTGCTAGCCACAAGCTATACACAATATACATCACATTTGTAAACGCTTTAAGGCATACAAGAGGAACATTTCGAGTAAACCTCCATTGAACCCCTCCCACCTTTGAAACTTTTGTCTTGCCATCAACCCACTGGATTTTGTGTACTACATCTTCCTTCATTATAGTCTGGTGCAGCGAATGCAAAATACGACATTTCTGTCACTTTAATTCAGCATATTTCATGTTTTGTAGTGCCAGAAAAACAGGCAAGTCAAGTTTAAAAAATATTACAATCCACCTCAACAACAACAACACGTCTGCATGTAATCATAGAATGTGTAAAATCCTCTTCATGTCATTTTCGGCTCACCTCACGACATTTCCTGACATTACCAAGGACATGACTTAATGGCCCTGAATGAAATGAGACTCCATTAGAGTTTGCTGAACCACCAAATAAAACCAAATTAGCCAGTCCTCTTCAGATTTAAATATTTATAGAGCCAAAAACTAAAATAAAAAAGCAAAAACATTTTTCTAATAGCTTGTCGCCCATGAATTTTATAGCGAAACAAGCGCACTTCAGATGTGTAAGCTCAGCACATACCTTTATTTCCTGTATCTGTATGTGTTATAGGAGTGTAGGTTTTCTCTTTCAGAACCCACCATGTAATCATGTGGCTAAACATTTCTGATATTTTGGCCTTTATTCAATAGTTGACACCAACAAGTTCGCAAGACACATGGGGCAAGAGTGACAGGTGGATTGAGATGTAACAAGTTATGTCAATCTCCCTAAGACACATATCATAAATGATATGTGACACATGTGAATGTGTCTGCTGTGAGGATTCAGGATAGATTTTTGGAGCTGTGAAAGATAGTTGACAAGGATGCACAGGGTTTATCTTCCTAAATACATCGTCGTCCAACACACTTAAAGGTGCTGTGGGGGTGAGTGGATAGTATGCGAGCTTTAGTCTAGGGCCTAAATATTAGAATAATTCTTTTTACCCAGCTTTACTGTATGTTAGCCAGCAGCTTACTTGTTGAGGATCTTGAGTTTGTCTCCCTTTTCAAAGCCCAGGTCACCATCATGGTTGGGTTCATAGCTGTATATGGCCACCACCAGGTTGTCTGCAAGAGGAATATTGTGAGTTTCAGTTAAATGAAACATAGATGAAACACACTTGAGGTTGTTTTTACTCACAGATGTGACTGTTAAAATAGAATGAAAGGTTATTTATGGAGAATTTGTGATGGGTGCCCATTAGTGAGGTGCACAGAATCTTAAACCAATTCATACATGATTCCCCAAAACTGCATTTCGCCTGTGTGGCAAATGGAAATTTCCTGTTGGCATCAAATGGTTTTCTTTCATCTTCCATGACTACTGGAGTTAGCATATTTTGTTTCCAAAGGGAATACAACCCCACAAGGAGCTACGAAGAAACCCTACTTGCAGTGATTTCCTTTTTTTCTTCAATACAAAATGTAATACAGCTCATAGAGGAAGATGATATGGGACACTGCAGGATGTGAAGCCCCAGCCACAGCAAAGGTCATGAAGAGGCTTTCTGGTGAGTTAGAGGTGTTAATTGAATCCACAACTAAATCATACAATGAAAAAAGTAAATAAATTGAAATTGCTTTCTGTATGCAATGATTCGCAAAGGCTCTGCAACAGAAAAACTATAAAGCAGACTCAATCTGTGATCACTCAGAAAGATTAGCCAATGAGATATCAGATATTGCACAATCATTTTAGACACATTATTATATTAGACAGTATCTTGTCACCTGGTAATGGAGAAGTAGGAGGTGAATGCTGTGACGGCTGAAATGGAGTCAGCTGGTCTGTGTACTGGTGAGAGGGAGACAAGGTTAGACTTGCATTTCAAATTCAGCTTTTCAGAATAAGCTTTGCACATTTCTGGTTTATCTCGTCGGTTAATCATCAGCAGTTAAGGTTCTTCTCCCAGACAAAATGCCTCGATGTATTGTGGCACACACAGGTGTTTTTCTCTTTTATTTCTAATCTAATGGTGCATCTAATTCATGCAAAGGAAACAAACAACATTGAGAGAATAATCATGTTCCCGTTTAATCACACACACAAAAGACAACTTCCTTGCGGTTTTTCACTTTTCTGGACTCAAACATGCAGTAACATTGTAGTCCATAATTTCCTTTGCAATCAATGGTCATATGATGACACAACATGAAAAGAATGGTGTGAGCCTGTGTAATGTTTCACACTTGCGTGTATGGTCACTCACATTCAACCATACTAACAACCAAAACCCATTCATGTGAAGTTCATTTAAAGGTTGGGACGCTGTCTCAAACCTAAATAGAACAGACTGTGATCATTTGCTAATCTTTTTAGACATAATTCTCAACTGAAAACAGCACAAAGACAGTATATTTAATGCTTTACCTCATCAACTTCATTGATTTTTATAAATATCTGCTGAATTTGATGCAGCAACATGTTTCAAAGAAGTTGGGACAGGAGCAGCTAAAGACTGGGAAAGATGTGAAATGCTCCAAAAACACCTGTTTGGATCATTCCACAGGTAAACAGGTTCATTGGTGATAGGTGATAGAACCATGATTGGGTATGAAAGGGGCATCCTGGAAAGGCTCAGTCGTTCACAAGCAAGGATTCTGTTTCTATCTACAAGTGACACATGTCCATGTTCGTACACATAGACATCACACAGATTCATGCCTGCACATACAATATGTTCATAAACACTTACTGGATTGCATGACTGGGGGGCTATGGGACAGTTGCAGTGTTCACAGATTTCATCCAAGTTCTCGATCCATTCGTTGTCTGAATAGTCCGAACTGCAGTTACATCCCATCTTCCCTGCAATTTAAAGGTTCACGTCATTTTTCAGAAGGTATGGTACGGTATGGTTTGAAGTGTTCATGAAATAGCGATCACTCATTTTTTAATTGAAAAGATCCTGTGATGGAATATTTTCTTTTAGGCCGCCATCTTAGACAGCTATGGTGTCCCCAAACAGATGTCTCTTGAACCAATTCAAGACGGTTCAAATTATGGAAATTAAATGTCGCCAGCAAATAGAACAATTTTAAAAACAAAGCAGACCTCTTCCATGGTTGTATTTTTCATGGTTGCCTCCTGTCAGAGTGGTGGATTCGAACAGGACGCACAAACTGTTTTCGTTTCCGAAAACTGCTTGATTCGGATGTGACTGAGGGCCTTGCCTCAAAATGGAGGCTCGGCGGTGATTCGAGCTGGAAACTAAGAGCATAACACCTGTAAAAACTTCCCTTTTTGACACTCCTTTGATACTGTATAAACATGCACACACCAGTCCAATAAAATCACATAAATCACACACAAAACTGCGACACACTTCAACTTTTTCACTACCACTTCCACCTTTGCAAATCACAGGCCTTTACGTGTTTTAGCTGTAATTCAGACCTGAATAGCAGACTCTGCAAAAGTCTACAAATTCTAATCTTGTATAATCCATCTTGTATATAATGTTTTGTATTGTGTTTTACACTGGTGCCCTGTACGAACTGGCTTTCTAAAGCTCACTTGGCTCCCATTGGACCACTCATGGAACAGGGTCAGTGGGCTAATCGCAGCAGACGTCTGTCCCAAAGGCTCAGAGCCGTGAGAAAAATCTGCAGTGGCCTGACCCGGCAATAACAACACACCACTGTACTGAGACCCCGAGGAGCGAATCACTGGAGGATCACCGGGGTATGGAGGGTTTTGTTGAATGATCAGCACTCCTACGCCTGCTAGCCAGCACGCAGGGAGTCACACAAACAAAGTCAGCATTTTCCATTGAGGGGCTACCCTCGTCTTTTTATGATCTGCAGCTGAAGGCCTTTCCAAACAAATACTGATGATTGTTATTGTTTGCAAAGTATTATGGGTATGTGATTTTAAGTGTGGCCTGTAAGACATTTGACTTGGTATGAGTGAAGCTTGTGGACTAATACGTTTTTTCAAAAGACACTGAGAATGCTGTAAACCAAGAGAAAAACATTTACACACTGAAAAAAAAAAGACATTTTTATGGGGATTTACTTGCCATTGTGCCAATTTCATAGTAGCAATTGGACATTTCTCAATCAAATTTAGTACTTCCCATGTGTGTCAGCTATGAATTTCTAAAACACACAAATGTCTGATATTTATATTAGATTTTAAGACCAAATGTTGAAGATAGATTTATAAGATCCAGTGCATTTTTCAGTAGAATTAAAAAGCATTCTATTGTTCTAATGTGGTCCCATCTTCTTTGTAATACTGATTTTTATCAACAGTAACACAAGATGACACAAGCAGTACTTGAATGTGTTACTATCTTTTTTGTTAAATCGTACACAACACAAATGGAAACAAAATATGGACTTTATCTAATTGTCCATTGAGAGATAAGATTAGATTACTTCTGGGCGTGGACATTATTCTTCTGTGTACGTCAATTTTCAAATTGCGATATATAAAAAAAGTAAAAAGATTAAATCCCTTTACCAACTCGAAAAAACTCATCTGACTTACGGGGCATATCTTACATAGCACATGATAATGTTTGGTTATCTGCTTTAGTCACAGTCTTTTCTTTCTCTATGTTCTATGTAACACTGAGAGAATCACAAATTCAAAACTCACCTCTTGAAATGTGAAATGTCTCTTCAAGCGCCCGATAATATCAGATTTCAAGCACCGCCATAGAGATGTTCTTCATTAAACGGTTCTTTTTGTCAATTTAGCAGTTTTCGAGCTTTTCGCCACAGGAGCCCGGGTGTAAAAGTGTCATCATCCGCTTCTCTTATTATAACTACCTCAATGCAGGGAGTGCTGATGTGTGCCTATACACACACACACACACGCAAGCACGCAGTTCAGAGGAGAGTTTCCTGTCGTTGCAAGGTTGAGGGTTGCAGGCTTTGAGCAGGTGCTTTACCATGCAGCTGTGTGTGAGCAGGGGGGAAACGTTACAGGCTCCACGGTAAAGGGGTCAGGACAGCACCCCTCCCAAAGTGGGAACCAAGATGTGGATGTTCCAATACAGTTAGAAATGGAGGGTGGGGTAGGCTGTGAGACAGTGGTGGGGCTATATTTGTATATTTCTGTTCTACTTTTGTGTATAACATCTGTGAGCCTGTGACCTTTAAGGTGAGGAACACCATCAATGTAGGGTTGAGGCGGTGGTCCAAGGGTTTTTTTCTTCTTACACTGCCAGAGGGTATTTGAGAAGATACACGATTTCAAACAGGATCAGAATGATCCTGGCAGTCGTATGATGAATTATTATAATTTGTTATATTTACAGTAATGCCACACAAAGGACCTTTTGGCAGTTCTGGACAGTAGTGTTTCCTGTGTAGTGGTTTCAAGCTTCAGTATCAAGACAACAAGAAAGCAAGGCTATTTTTGTCAATCACACATGTGGTTTGTGTCAGATCTGCTTGTGGCCAGCAAACCATTTAAAAATAGACCTTGGTTTTCTTTGTCAGGAAAAAATAGACAAAATTAGAAACATATATGAGGCAAAAACAAAAATGCCAATCGGTGAATGACCCTCTTACAAATTGTTATCTTAACCAAAGCTCTTTGTTGAGTGGGGTCCACATCATGGTCACGTTTAGCCCCGAGAAGAGACATGAACTCTCAAGTCTCTCAGATTCCTAACAGATGCTCAGCCTGTGCACTCACATTTTCTACCTTTCAGACAGCTCTGCTGTGGGCCGCTTCTCTTGTGGTGAACGGCTGCTTCTACAGAGCATGCACTGGCAGGAAGTCAGTCCAAACAATACAGGAAGTGCACTGAAATATGTGCTTAGAAGACTGCCACAGAATAGATTAAGTGCAACTTGCGATAAAACCACCTCAGCTCACTCTTTTTCCGTTAAAGCACATAAGTGTGTAAATGCAGCAGGGTGGTTGAAGTAGTGTCACTTTTTTAACACTCAGTGATGTGCGTTGCAGAGCTTTTCACTGAGCTGATTTCAATAAGACAACTAGCAAATAAAAAGAAGCACGTTCATATATGTTGTATTTTATCTGTTTCTGACGGCAGGATCTTATCACACACACATTCCTCCTGATAGAATAAAATTGTGGATCATCTGGCACATCACAAAGAGCCCAACCATCTTTGGAGCTCAGCTTTTGGCAGACCTTTTGAGCAATAAAGGGTGTTCCTAGTTTCCCTCGGCCACAGTTGTCACTACTTCCAAATGTGGTTGGAAATCACATTCTGTTACGCAATCGAACAGAGATATATATGCAGAAAGTTTTCCAACCCTCCTCCCCACCGCTTCATGATGCAGGTGCTGGCCTCTTTCAAGCAAGCGAGCGAGCGCCGCTTCTGTTTTGCTGCTGAAGCTTACTCATGTACACTTTAACACAGTCTTCAAGCAGTTGAAATAGCACACATTATGAAGTTAGTTCCAAAACAAACTATATCCTTTATTTACACACTAACATCACTTTCTGCTCATACGATGACATGTGGGATGATGTGGGGAAAAGGTCATGGGAAACTCTTTGCAGGGCAGAGCTGAGTGGTCTGAGAAACATGAGTCTGCAGCACTTTATTGTAAAAGCATGTACCGAAGAATAAGGCCTCGGGGTACAATACCTCAGCTTCTGTGCAGCTTCCATATGATCTTCATTTCCACTGTTGAGGTCATCCGTGTCCTGAAGTATGCCACATTATGTACATTTCAGCAGTTCTAGTTGTGCTCTCATTTCACACAGTGACCGCACTCTGCCAAGGCATATTTGGTTACTTGTTCAACTAATTATGTCCAACAATGTCTGTTTTTCTGCACATCCCTCTAGGGCCCCGTTCATATGTTTGGATATTGAAACAGGTCATGAATTTCTCGCAGAAAGAAAGAAGAGACTATTATGCAGGATGGCTTTAAGACCAAGGATGGAGTTGATGGAGCATGTGGTGACGTTTAGCATAAATAAGAATGATAGTAAATTGCACATAAACAGATATATTACACATACCAATACTGTAAATGCCAATAAAGTATAATAATCATTCAGATGTGACATACAGTAGATATGGCAAGGTGTGTTTAATATTGTGTTGTACATGCTACAGAAAATTGTAGGTTACATTTGAGGCATTTTGCTTTTATGCTCATTTGTCATGTAAATACATTCATATTACAGTAACATGATTTAACAATCTGCATAGAATGACAGTCATGATAATTGTTTTTTGCTTTTTTTTTTTTTTTTTTTTCATTTAACACAGTTACAACCAATGTCAAATATCATAAGAAAAATATTTTATTCGTCCTACTTACTGGTACTAATAATATTAAGCTATATAATAAAGCTCTTAATTTGCCCCAAGTTACCCACTGAGCTACAAAATATACTTGGTCACTGTCCAGCCATATATAGTTTCAAATCTGTGCTCTGCAGTATCTGGATATGGTAATGGAAAAACACAATGCTTGAGGCATAGCCTCCTGGGTCCTGTCACTGCGGTGCTGAAGCTGTGGAGATATTTTTGGTTTGTGAAGGAGAGGTGTAAAAAATGGTGGAGTGTGACCTCCTGCTTCCTTTGAGGATACTGGCGGGGCGATTAACCTGATGAAAGCTTGAACCAGACATGCCACATTTATTTATCTCAGTCAACTCCACACAACAGTACTAATAATGTAAAGCAGTGGTTCAGGCTTGTAACCTCTTAGAATGAAGTCTACTAGCCCCTCATCACTAGATGCAACCAGTTCAATCAACCAGAGGGGGGTCTGAAGAGGTACAACTATTGAGCAATTGTCTAGATAAATGGAAAAGGCTATAGAATTTTTTCTTTCTTTTGTCCTATCCTCTTTATTGCCTCACAACCTCTCAGATTTTTCTTGTGGCCTGTCATCTGGGTCCCAACCCCTAGGTTGGGAACCTCTGATGTAAAGTAATCTGACCTGTGTACCTGTCTGAAAAGCTCTCCAAGACACTGTCTTTGTCCTCTTTTCTGAAGTGAGCTTCATATTTCTGTGAAATCTCTCAGCAAGTCAGCGCTCCCTGTAACTGTGATGTACTTCTTTGGCACATGCAAAGCTTTGATTTTTACAATACCAAAGCAATGGGTATAAGATACTGAACATATAATGCCCAAATATCTACCTTTACATTTCTGTCTAGCTCTTAGTCTTCATCTGCTCTGATAAACGTTGCATTGCACAAAGAGCAGTCAATAGTAGAGCTGCACAGACTCCATTCGCCAAGAAGGTGTGTTGGTGTTATGGGTGGTGCCTCAGCAGGCCTGCTTCCCTGTGAGTGTTCCGCCAAGGTGCACATGAAAGAAGTCATTTTAATTTCCACCCAGGGCACCAATAACTGGCTATCACTCTATCACCAGAGCACCTCCAAACGAGGAAACAGCCCTACTAACTGTCCAACGCAAACACAGAGGAGGTGGTGGGAACATCCTCAGTAACATAAACAAAGGTGGAGGTTTTAACACAGCGAGAAGCGTCTGGAGTTGATGTTCATCTTGGTGAGGCCCAGGTGTTTGAGCGGGGTGGACAGAGCAAAGGCAGCCTTCATAGGGATGTCACACAGCAGGTCCGACTCCTCGCCGCACTCCTCCAGCTCGTAGGTTGCGTCGTCCAGCATCTCCTTGTGGCGGTCGCACACCTGCTCCACCTTCAGCCGGTGGATCTCGCCACGCAGGCGGATCAGCTGACGGGCCAGGCTGTTGTCCTGAACCTGCATCTCCCTCTACGGAGGTGAGCAAGGGAGGTTGAAAAGAAAGCGAGCCATCAGTGAGACACCAGGAAATACGTGTTTGGATTTGGACTGTCATCCTCTTATCAAGGTGTTTGAATCACTGGTATGTGTAATATACGGGCTGCAGCCTGAGAGCGTGAGAAAACAGACTTCAAATTGTTTTACAAGCTGTTTGTTTGAGATGCATGAAGTCAGTCATGCTGACTCCTAATGTAAGTCATGCAAAGCAGATCACTGACACCTGGAGATGTGAGTAATCTACCTGAGAGGTGAAGCAGGAAGATAGATCTACATGTATTTCACACATACACTGGATAGGTAACTTTGGAAATCTCAGCATTTTCAGGACAAAAATGAAATTTTCAGCATTAGATCTTTGGGTATAATTAAATGCTCAGGAGTCACTCACCAGCTCTTTTCTCAGAAACTCCAAAGCATCATCAATAGTGTCAAAGCCACAGACGTTGCGCACAACCACGTCTGAGTTTTCGTTTCTCTGAGTTGCGGCCATGGAACCGACTTGTCCTCCAGCGCAGTGTGCTGATCTCTCCGTCCACGCTCGGCTCTGTACCCGCTCCTGCCACTCCAGATAGGATGGTCTGCGAGTCTGTAGCTTCAGCTTTTCTGTCAGTGCTTTCACGCTGTCCAGATCCTCCGTGTCGGAGGACTCATCTCCGAACTCTTTGAAATCCATCTGCGCAGTGATGAATGCGGTCTCTGGGACGCTTTCTGGACTGGCGGCTATTGGCGAGAGCGCAACAGGTCCTCACCTCCTTTATATGGAGATAAGACGCAGTGACCGCCCATCCCACAGAGGGCATAGAGGCTGGATTTATTTGCATGTGAGGAAGCCAGACATCCAGTGAAGCTCAGTCATATTCTGATTGAAAATACAAAATAAAATGAGATCATTCAGAATTTTAAAGTGCAAACATTTTGGGAATCAAGCGTTATTACATAAAATAGAGCACAACTTTAAAGTACTTGCACCTTTCATTTGTATTACTTTACACCTTTACTTCAGCAGTGGTGGAAGAAATCTTCAGATTCTGTAAAAGCAACATTACAACAGTGTAGAAATATTCCATTACAAATCTGCACTCAAAAAACCTACCACAAAATCTAACTTCTACTTGAGTACAAGCACATTAGCTAATGCTGCTTAGTAAATCCACTGTACTGCACTACATTTTTTTTTTTTAAAAGGAACCATTGAACTTTCTCCAAGGGGTATACTAATAATTAATATATATTACATACAAAACTGATCATCTTACAAAACCGGATGCATGATATAAACCGCCAACAGCATAAAAATGGATGCATTTTTTTCAACTTCTATGTTTTTATACTATTTTGTAAAGCTCTATTTCGACAAGCTACAACATTAAAATGCAGCATGCACTCCTGCGCATCAGCACAATAATATAGCCTACATATAATATTATTCTGAAAAGGGGCATTGTGCAAATGAGTAGCCTACTTTTAATACTCAAACTACAGAGGCTTTACTGAGTGGGGTCTTCATACGTCGTGGTTTCACTACCTCTACGTCCTAAGCTTAGCTACGCTCATCCAAACAAACAATAGACTGTGCTGCCATCTAGTGGTCGTTTATTATAAAACAAGCACATCACTGCTGCTTCCTTTCTGTCTCCCCACAACATACAAAAACTTTTAGCAGCAATATGTGACACATCGAAGCCTCGTTGCAGGAAAAGCGCACTTCCGCCTTGTGCACAGCAGCCTCGCGCTCTGCCACCTGTGTGCGAGAAGGTGTTGACTGACAGAAAAAAAGACTATTTATAGACGCACTATCGTCAAACAAACAGAGCGCTCCTGCAGTCTTACCCAATCGAGTGAGTGAGCAGAGGAGGGAGTTGGCTTTCGTTTTCTTACCAGAGAGGAGAGGAAGTGATTTGAAGTGGTCAGCAGAAGTTGAGCAGCGCAGGGTTTTTGGCTTTGTGACGGGGAACTGATGGAGTTTTCTGAGCACATCAAGACCGCCAACGTGGAGGATGTTGTGCTCCGACAGCCGCTACACCCGCCGAGCAGAGGAACCCTGTGCATCACCGGCCACCACCTGCTCTTCTCGGACAGGGAGGAGGGCGGCTCTCGGCAGGTCTTGCTGCTCCTCAGGAACATCGATGCCATTGAGAAAAGGTGAGAGAGGAGGGCTGACAAGTGGCAAGTCATCACTGCAGCTACAAAATCATCAGAAAATGAACATAGTCAACAACAGAGTACATTTGCTTCCATTTGTTTCCCAAAACATTAAACACTTGATTAAACAGAATTCATTGTGATTGCTTACAGATTGCACCACGTAATAAGGGGTTTGGATTTATTCGATCTTATTTTAGATTATTATAATTACAGACATGTAAAACAAGTAACCACACTAATCAACATAACTAATCAACAGTATCCAGAGCTCTCTCTACTGTACCATTGAATGCTCCAATATCTAATGCATGTCTAATTCCATTATTCCTCAAATCTTTTTAACCAGTGTGGAAAACCTTTTGGCCTATTCGGGCCTCTTCTCTAACACAGCCCGCAGTGAAAGGTTGGACATCGTTTGTGTTGCCATGTGTCTGCTGTGTGCTGCTCGTCTTGCCCACAGTGCTGAAATAGGAAATTTGCAACTCTGATTTCGCATCACCTTCCACATACACACATACACACACACACACACACACACACACACACACACACACACACACACTTGTACTTCTATCCTTGTAAGGACCCTCGTGGACATAACGCATTCCCTAGCCCCTTACCCAAACATTAACAATTAATTAGCTAACCTTGACCCTAACCTACACCTAATTCTAACCTAACCCTTAAAACTAAGTCTGAACTTTAAAACAGGCTGTAAGATATAGCAAATACAAGTACACACACATGCAAACAAATAATGCTTGCTACTAACTACTAACTACTACTAGCCTCATGAAAGCAAAAGCAAAGGGGTTGCATACACACACACACACACACACACACACACTCGCACACACAGCCCAGCTGACTGCGTTCATCTTCCTTTCCTGTTGCAAGTCAAGCTTTCTGCACTGCCAGAGTCAAACCATGGAGGGTTGGGGGGGTTGACTGGGCACATGGGTGTTGTTTCTATTGTTTTGCATCAGAATCGTTTTGCTGTGTGTGTGTGTGTGTGTGTGTGTGTGTGTGTGTGTGTGTGTGTGTGTGTAGGATATCTGGATCATCAGGGACAATTACCATTAAGTGTAAAGATCTGCGTGTCCTCCAGCTTGACATCCCGGGCATGGAGCAGTGTCTCAACATTGCGCACTCTATTGAGGTAGAATAAATAATCTAATAATCCTGCTAAGCCCTGAAACACATCACACACTGATAAGGAAATCAGTATTTTGTTTCTGTTTTAGGATGGGATCTTACATCCTTTGCTTGAATATGGCATTTCTCACTATTCCCTCCTTGCTCACATCTGTGCTTTACATTTGATAACAATCATGTCTCACAACAGTCTCTCTGTCTTTCTCTAGACCCTGTCCTGTCTGGACAGTGTGTCGTGGATGTATCCTTTCTTTCACAGACCCTCTGATCGCAGCCTGCTGGACCAGTGGGGCCTGTCATCCCCTGAAAAGCACTACAGTCAAATGAAGGAGCTTGTAAGCAACATATAAAACCCTTCCAGTATAGACTTGTTTCTGCTGTACAGGAATGCAATCACTCAACACAGGCAACTTGATGTGATCCAAAATCCACATGACAGGAAAATGGCTGGGAAACTGAATGTCGGGGTCAAGAGTCAGGATATCCCTGTTGCTTAGCTTTCATTTGTTTTTCCTTAACTCCAGAATGTGCTGCACACAGCTTGAATTCATGCTTAATGGACAGACACCTTGCTCTGGGAATAGCGTGTTGCTATGCTGAGGGGTGGACCCTGAGGGCAGCATTGTTGCATGTGTTTTATGGGAACAATGTTCTCAGAACATGTAGGATGTCTGTAGTATTCATCCAGCGGGCCTGGTGACTGTCCTTCATCCTGAATTAAACAGTTAGAGCTTGCATATCCACACACGTCCGCCATGCTGATTCCTGCCATTTCTTTCTTGGCACGCAGCGGAGTCTGGAGTGCCTGGAGTCATAATGTTAATGTGAAGTAACTCTGCAACAGTCTGAGACTCCAGACAATAACAACTTGTCATTTTTACAGATGGATTAAACAAATATGATATCATGTGTTTATAAGGGACTTCACTCTTTTTTTTTTTTGCTAGTCATGTGTCACTGTGACCAGCCCTCATCATCCTCACTCTCCTCTGTTTGCAGCATGATAGGTGGAGGCTGAGCACAGTGAACAGAGACTACTCAGTGTGTCCCTCTTATCCTCCAGCTGTCATCGTCCCCAAGAACACAGATGATGACATGCTTAAGAAGGTGGCCAAATTCAGACAGGGGGGACGCTTCCCTGTCCTGTGCTACTACCACAGGAAGAATGGCATGGTGAGGTGCTCCTATGTATCTCCACTGCTGAGCTGCAATTCACACATGCAGCTATACAACTCTAATCAAACTAAACCTTTTCAGGTAATCATGCGCAGCAGTCAGCCGCTGACAGGAGCCAATAGGAAGCGCTGTAGGGAAGATGAGCACCTCCTTCAGGCTGTGATTGACGGCTCAGATAAAGGTTACATTATTGACACGCGCTCCAGTCAGCAGGCGCAGCAGGCCCGGGTGATAGGCGGAGGGTTTGAGTCCAAATCGTCTTATATCCACTGGAAGAGACTGCACAGACAGATGGAAAGGTGTGTGTGTGTGCATGCAGAGTGTTCAGTGGGAGTGGATGCTGTTCATCATTTTATGATCCTGGTCTGTCCCATCACACTCACCTCCTCCACCTTATTTTCTTCATATGTATGTACAGGGGAAAAGCATTGCAGGAGAGCCTAATTAAACTGGTGGATGCCTGTGGTGACTCGTCCCATAATATGGACCGTTGGCTCAGTAAGCTTGAGAATTCAAAGTGGCTGTCTCACGTCCAGACTGCCTTGTCAACTGCTGGTTTGCTGGCAGAGTGTGTGGAGAGGTAGGAACTACACCCACAGTGGTTGTCTGTGGTGTGATTACAGATGGTGTAAATTTATGTCTTGTTTCTGTAAATGCAAATTGTACGCAAGTAACCCATTCATGTGAGGCCTGTCAGCAGCTTCTACTGTTTGTGTCCAGGGACGGTCATTCAGTTCTGGTTCACGGCTCTGAAGGGACAGACTGCACTTTGCTCATCAGCACTCTGGCTCAGCTCATCATGGACCCATGCTGCCGGACAATGGAGGGCTTCCTGGCTCTGCTGGAGAGGGAGTGGATACAGGTGAGAGCGTGTGTGTGTGTATGTGAAAGACTGGAAAAGAGAAAGAAATGCTTCTAACATTCACAGTTCTGCTGCAGTGCTGTCCCCTGTTTATCAAACACAGTGCTTATTACCAAATATCTTGCTCAAAGGATATTCCTTCACAGTCTTGTCTTCACCCTCTGCTCCAGTGATGCACAGGGTGACTGATTTTTCAGATATCTTTATAATCCACAAGCACTCACTGTTTGAAGGTCTTTTAAGGCAAACTTATGTCATTGTTTGTCTACACAAGAACCATGAAACAATATATTCAGTCTTACAGACCAATCAAATAACCCACAATTAACAGTAACACGACAGGTGGCGTGGCTGAAATAAGATATGACTCAGGGTGTTTGTGTGCGTTGTATGGATGTTTATATGTGTAAGTGTTCTTCTCTCCAGGCCGGACACCCATTCCAGCAGCGCTGTGCCCACTCAGCCTACTCCCATGCCCGCCTCCAGCAGGAGTCCCCAGTCTTCCTGCTGCTACTGGACTGTGTGTGGCAGCTGTGGCATCAGTTCCCCCTGGCACTGGGCTTCTCTGAGGCGCTGCTGCTGAGGCTGGCGACAGAGGCCTACGCGTCCAAGTATGGCACCTTCCTGTGCAACAACCACCAGGAGAGGTCAGTCGTACCTCTCAGAGTGACTGGGCATTGGGAGTTGATGGGTGTCACAATACCCAACTTTGGCGTTCTTTCAAACTAACCTTACTGCACCTTCCGACCTCACTCTTCCCTCTCAGGTGTGCTCTAGCGGTGATGGAGAACACTCACTGTTTGTTCCAGGCCCTGTTGACACCCAGGGAGAAAGATTACTACTCTAACCCCCTGTATGAGCCCACTGAGCTAGCAATCTGGCCCTCAGTCCACCCTCAGTCCCTGCAGCTTTGGAAGGGTAAGCTTTGTTTGGCACATGTATTCAAACTTGATCTCATGTTTTTGTCATGTAGTTACTGTCAACAGTGTAATGTTGTAATGAAATTAGAATGCTGTGTTGATAATGCTTTAGTGTTGGGCTGCAGCAGTATATGGGTTTCATGCTGGAACGTGGTATGGAAATTGACGATTATCATACCATATGCATTTGCTTATCTGCGATATTGAATTCTGCTGTATTACTGTCATTAAAAACATATTTCAAGTTTTGTATCTGTCAGGACGTAGTATTTTTTTTGTGAAACAGGATTTTACTGTGATGGTGTTGACTCAAACCCATGTCTGATCCTAAGGCTTCTTTATGAGGTGGACCCAACAGGCTCGTCACCTTGAAGAGGCTCAGGAGGAAATAAGGAACATGGTCATTGAGTGGGGGAAGCTGGCACTCAGCTGATGGCCATTCAGTCTGTGAACAAGCACGACGCTCAGACTCACCATTTAGAGCATGTTTTAATGAAGAATGTTACCCATGTGCAATGTCTTTTGACACTGGAATTATTCTGACTGAAGTCTTAACAGTCTGTTGTGTTTCAATGTACAGTATTTTTATTCTGTCATAAACAGTGTATTGTGAAAAGACCTTATTGTTGGCTGGCTTATTGTTATTGCTGTATTGTCACACCATTTTTTATCTGATTTAACTGCTTAAGGAGTGATGTATTTTCTCCATGTTGGGCATAGTTTCAATGGGGTAATTATTTTCTGACATATATTCTCTCATAAATATTATCAATAGGGGAAGACTGTGTAACTGACACACCTCCCAGTCCTGTTAAGCTCAGCTAAACACTCTTCACAATGCAAATCCCTGTGCACAGCAAGTCAGCATGTTTGCACACACGGAGCTTTGCAAGCTGGAGACTGTAGTCCTGTTCAGTCAAGAGCAACGAGCCCTGGTGATTATACAAAGTGGACAAGAACCACATAGCCCAGCATGACTTTCTACAACTGTATATTTATCCAGTGGTTACTGGGTGAGCTGAAACGGTGACCGATCGGATGGTAATCTTTTCATTCTAAAACTTAAATGCCTCGAAAACTGTCTTTCCAGCCCTTATTTCGTCATTTTGTTTAGAGGAATAGCTTTGGGAATTTTTTTTTTTTCGGCATAGTTGCATCAGCTGGTTTTGGACCAAGAATCATCTGTCTGGGATTTCTGATTTTGTCAGCACACAGGTAATAAATAGTGTCCATGTCTTATTTCAGTTCACTTTGTGCCTGTGTGTGATGTTAGGATGAACTGTTGTAATGTTATCTATCACAACTCGTGTGTGCCCCAATGATTATGACCAAGATGTAGACGTTCTGTGTGATCATTATGATCTGGTTAAGCTCAATTTAACTTTTCTAAGGACTGCTACTGGACATGCAACCGGGTGTGCGGGTGTGTGTGCCCAATGCGGCTGTGCTGGGCCTGTTTTGCCGAGGCTGTCTCAGCAGGGCGCGGAGTTTGCACGCTCGCTGCTTCAGCTGTTTGCCCAGGCAGATGAGCAGGTGGAACAGCCAGGAGACCTGCAACCCCCCACCTCCTAAGGAAAATCCCCGTGTCCTCATCACGGGTAATACACATTTTCTTCTGTCATGAAGTCATAATAGCTACTACTTCCTGACATGTATTCATTCAGGGAAAGATGGACTTTTCCACAGCTACCCAAACACTGAGCCTGTGAAGCTGCCATTGCTTTCTACCACTTTCATTGTGCAGGCACTGTTTTGTACTGTTGACCACAGAGAAGTTACAATAGGATTTGAGTGCCATGCTGATGGGAACCTTTTAAGGGAGCTTAGAACGTTAATCAGATCACAATCGCATGTTTTAATAAAATAAAATGCCAGAGTGTCTTTAGGAAGGATTCATTTTGTGGCATCAATGGCATGAGTGGAATACTACAGACACGTGCTGTCGTTTTTTTCTTTTCGAGTTGTTTTCACTGCACCAGCAGAGGGACCCCATTTTGACTCATCACAATAGGGTGTGGACAGACAGTGCTGGTGGCATAAAAGAGCCAATGAGTGACTGTGGGGAGAATAATACCCTGTTATCACTTTTTGTCCCAGGATAAAGCTTTGGAACAAACAAAAAGATGAAGGACAGTGCGCTAAAAACATTGGTTTCATAGCAAACTCCAATCATTGTCGTGTTTTCTCTGGACAGATCAAAGATTGAACTTTGTCTCTATATGCAGGTGGTCTTGGACAGTTAGGTGTGGGACTCGCACAGATACTGAGGTGAGATTTGTAGAAACTCCTGAAACATTTACTTAGTTACAGTGTTTGAAATTTGAATGTCATCAGATCTATATTGATGTCTAGGAAACAGTATGGAACAGAGAATGTAATCCTGTCAGACATTAAGAAGCCTCCACCTCATGTTTTCAGCAGTGGTGAGTTTTTTCCACTTTTGCTCACATGGTTAACATTTTTATCCAGTATACATTAAACAGAATGCACTGCTTATTTCCCTGCTGCATAAATCATTAGATTTCTTTGAATTGATCTTTCCCTTCAGGCCCATTTGTTTATGCTGACGTGTTGGACTACAGACTTCTCCGAGAACTGATTGTAAATAATCGCATCACCTGGCTGGTCCACTACAGTGCGCTGCTTAGTGCCGTGGGCGAGGCTAATGTGGCTTTAGCACGGAAGATCAACATCACAGGTCTGCTTAGTACACACGCCATTTATATGTGCCACCTTTTTAGGGGTTATTACATTTAAAATCCACTTTGATGTTCTGTTCATCTAGGCCTTCATAATGTGCTGGACTTGGCCCTAGAGAACTGCCTGCGCCTCTTTGTCCCTAGCACCATCGGAGCGTTTGGTCCCTCTTCTCCACGTGACCCGGCCCCTGACCTCTGTGTTCAAAGGCCTCGAACCATCTACGGCGTGTCCAAAGTGCACGGAGAGCTGATGGGAGAGGTGGGTCAATCTTCAAATGTACACACATACACTATGCATGCACCCAGATTCCAATGCATATATTTGCATGATTTTGTCTTTTTGTTTAGTATCTTCATCATAAATATGGTCTGGACTTCCGCTGCCTACGTTACCCAGGTGTGATATCAGTCAACACAACTCCTGGAGGAGGAACAACAGGTATTGCGTCACTCGACATCTGCCTGTGCCACATAGATTCAGTACAATCAGCTTGACGTTATGGACTAAGCACCTCGGACCTCTGTCTTCACAGACTATGCAGTTCAAATCTTCCACGATGCTCTCAGCACAGGTCACCACGAGTGCTACCTGCGTCCTGATACCCGTCTTCCCATGATGCATATTTCTGACTGCCATCGGGCGACAGTAGAGTTCATGCAGGCTCCAGAGTGCCAGCTATCCCTGCGTACCTACAACATCACCGCCATGAGCTTCACTCCAGAGGAGGTGGCCCAAGAAATCCGCAAGCATCTCCCTCACCTGAAGGTCACCTACAATCCTGACTCTGTCCGGCAGACCATTGGTACGACTTAACACATTTGGCACACATACAGCACATACAAAATTTGTGTGGGATGAAACTTATTTGTAATGTTTTCAGTCAGTTCCAAAAAAAAAATCTGATGAGGTGTGCCAACGTAGTTTAAATTGTACACATACCACCTCTGTCAGCCGAAGACATGGTGTCATTCAACTCAAAGTCATACATCGATTGCACTATTCAAATGAGAGATTGGCCACAATATACCCCGGCACTAACCCTGAGTGTCCGAGATGTTGCCACAGCCCAGTTATGCTAGGTCACATGTTCAGGTCATTTACGCGGTAACCTCTGGGTGAGGGTTTTCAACGCAGTCTCCTACATTTGTAGTGGGGCAGGAATCCTGACCCCAGTTGCTGTCTTTGGGATGACGGCAAATGCTATAGCATTTATAAAGCTGTTGGACCAGAGACTAATTCTTCCGCACTGGAAGTCACTGAAACCTCCCTTGTTTAAACAGTGGGTCAAGGAAGTACACTCTATGACTCGATTAGAGAATCGGAGATATAATTGGAATAGCTCCTGGGACATATATATTAAAACCTGGGCCCCCTTTATAGATTTGTTGAAAGCATGCCCTTAAATTGAGATTAAATGAGAGATTTTCTTTTACACAAGATAAACAGTTGGATCCAGATGATCCAACTGGTTTGGATCCCCTGACTTGCTCAAGGAGATATACATATTTCATTCATGTCCTTGCAGATGAGGTGTTAATTTGTTAAAGGGTGTGGCATTTTTAGAAAAAGCTCAATCTGTAAGGTTTGTGGATGTCACAGTCCTTTTTTGGATGGACTTGAAAGCAATGTTTTACCATAGACTGTGTTAAACATGGATGTGGTCTCTGTGACATCAGCCATTGTTGAAGAGCCATTGTGAAGCTCAGAGACAGGGGCTCCGCCTGTCCGGAAAAAAAAGAAAAGACAAATGGGCAAAGAGAGGTGGAGTGTGGGTGGAGCTGAGGCAGGCCAATGAAGCCTGCTTGCTGAAACTGAGCGGCTAGCTGTCACTCAAATTGGTCATGTCCATAATTATGCCTAACTTTCAAGTTATTTTAATTTAAAATTTCAATCTTTAATGTATATGAGTAAGTTATATAGAAATATTCACCCCCTATACAGTTGTCATGAACAGGGAAATTAGCTATAGAGGCCAAAAGTGATTTTGTACCAGGCAGTAATGAAAGTTGGAAGTTGGGGATTTTAATATGAGACTCTGTGGGGATTGGCTCTCTTTTGTGGCCAGCCGCAAGTGGACATTTGAGGAATTGCTGTTTTTGGCACTTCGGCATTGTCCTCATTTTTCAGTTCTGGAGGTTTCCACTTGGTTTTTACTGTTTAATTTTGCATTACTTTGAAATAATTATTTATGGGATTGATTTGGCTATCTGTAGCTACTGTTGTGATGGAAGTAATGTGGTGATCTTGCATGTCACTTTGCAGCAGACAGCTGGCCTGTGAGGTTTGATGACTCCAATGCCAGGAGAGATTGGGGCTGGGCACCGGCCTTTGGGCTCGAGGAACTGGTGTCAGACATGCTGCGCTCCATTCGAGAAAAGAGGACAAATGAGGGTTTGCCAGTCAGCTAGCAAAACCTTCTCCACAAAGACTGACCAATGCCCTACCCCTGACTTTTCTTCAGCCTGCATTTACCAACAGTACACTTCCTTTCACGTCACTTTCATAAGTGGTCAACAGCTATCCTCCGTTACTCTGGAACATTAAGGCAATGAGCTTGACTGTTTGTTAAGTAGGAATTCTCAGTCAGAACCTCTCAATACACAGTGGACAGTGAGACGTCATATGCATGCATTGAAACACGCACATTTCAGTCTTTTTCAGGGAATCATATACTGTCAAACCTTCTCTTCATCTTTGTTGTTTTAATTGTTATCATGGTATAAGCTTTACAAATGGGTATGTTGCCACAGATGGAACTGGAAAATACTTCTTTCTTATTATTTAGAGATTACCAAATGTCATGTTGAATACATCCATGGACACAACAGTCTGTTACAATGTCTATTAAAATGCCTAACACAATATGGACCAGTTGCACATTTAAAGTTACAAATCTGTACACTTTGATTTCAGGATCATCTGGGATGGCAGGCTCAGTTAACTCTGGACTGTAATGACTCATCATGTATTCTGGCTGTCTTAAATGGCAGTCTTTTATAATATAGTCTATCAAGTGAAAATCACACACTGTATACAACCCTTCTACCCTTGCTGTGGCATCTAACAGGAAGCCTTTATTTTACTTTTTTGCCAGCTGTGTGATTTTGGTTAGGGTTATTAGGGAGTACCAATAACAAATGAAGCCTTATTTACTGTAGATTACTTTTGAAAACAATGTATAAAAATGCAGTGTACTTTGAATCAGACCTTGAATAATAAAAACAAACGGCAGTGATTATTGTAAATTCTTGAACTTTGTGTATTAAACATGTAGAATATAGAGTAACTTTTACTTCTGAGTGGCCCATGATGATGTTATGATGATGATGAACAATAGTGTTTATCATCATGGTGGGTACAATTCTGAGGTACTTGTACTGCTTCATACTTGCACTCTCCCACATTTCAGACAGAGTTATGGTACTTTTTAGTGCACAACATTTACTAAACTACCAATAAATACTAATTAGCCTCCTTTGCAAATTCTGATTTTACATACAAAACATTTTATCAGTAAATAAAATATGACTCATTGTTATACATTCAACTACTCAGCAGTTTATGAAGTATTAGTAAAATTGGCCCCACCTCAACCATATACATTAAATGCTGCTCACTCATTAATGCACCAATAATTATACACCTGTGATATAGGCCTAAGATATATAATGTTGTAACACTCAGAAAGGAGGCATTCAACATAATGAGTGTAATAATTTGCTGATGATGGAAATCTAACTAAGGTATAAACAGGTCAGGATGTATCCTTCTCCTCTCCAGTAGTGACAGTTGGTGTAGTGCTTGTTGCTTCCTGTAGAGGCGCACCCTTCATCCGGCGAACCTCCTAAATTTCACCGGAGCACACGTCTTTCTGAACAGCGCCTTTTTGTATCCATTGTCGCTGATAATGGACGCGGGATTCTTCCGCGTAAGTCTTGAAACGTATTTCTTATTTTAAACGTGTGTTGTTGTTGCTTAATTGTATGGAGCTACATTCCTTGTTCAGAACATTAATGTGCAATATGTATGTTGGTCGAGGGCCATACATTCCCAGTCGGTACGGTCAGGGCTTCGTCTATCAACTGATAACAATTTTGCATTTCGATGAGTCGTGTTTCAATTGGGTTGGGTTTCCAAAGTTTACACGTCTTAACAAAATGAATGTTTCTTACCCTATATCAGCATGTAACATTGTATTTCTTAAACATCGTCGTCTTTTTACATTCATTTGAAGATAGACATATTTGCAGGAAATAGACGAGTCAACGCAGCTAGCTAGTGCCAGTTTGTTAGCCTTGACCAAAGATGGCGTCCGACAGGAGCATCGTTTCTGTCTCAGTGAGGTAGTCACGACAACTGCTATGCTAACGTTAGCCAGAACAAGCAACGTTAGATCTAAAACAGTATTAAATAACAACACCAATTTAACTTGACTTTTGATTTTCTGTCCTTGTCGCTGTTTTGGTCATCATAGCTTCTAGACGTTGGCTAGCAGGTTTCCTTGGAGGATTAAGCATGCTAACTGTTAGCATAGCTAACCTTAGCTTATCTGACTCAACGTGACGGCTTTAATTCGACATGGCATGTGAATGGAAGTTGAGTAGGTTAATACTCAAACTTTCAACGAGACCTCATATGTTAATACAAGTAGCATAACGTTTTGATATTTCGAGTCAGGGTTTTGGACTCGGTGTCAGTATTACCTGTATGATGGAGTGCAGTAAGATTAACCTTAAACTGACCAAATGCCCACGAAGTTGTTGTGCATCCAACAGAACTACATAGTGTGCGAGACATTTTGCAAACGTGTGTTGATATGCATGTAATGTTAGGTGGAGATATCTACAAGCCCACTAAGAGTTGATGGTTGATTTTTCTTCAGGGAACAAGTGCGGAGCAAGACAACCGTTTCAGCAACAAGCAGAAGAAACTGCTGAAGCAGCTGAAATTTGCAGAATGTCTGGACAAGAAGGTATGAGATCATCCACATTTACAATACTCTTTGCCACAGTACAGTTACCCATTTCAGTTTCAAACAAATTGTTGCTTTGCAAATTGTAATGACTAGCTAAATTTGTGTTGTGTTGGACACTGTTTTGCTCCTAGGTGGACATGACCAAAGTGAACCTGGAAGTCATCAAACCTTGGATTACTCAGCGGGTGACAGAGATTCTGGGGTTTGAGGATGACGTCGTCATAGAGTTCATATTTAACCAGCTTGAGGAGAAGGTAATGTCTTTAATTGTGTTTATTTTATTTTATTTTATTTTTTTCACAACTGTTATAAATATGAGGGCATTGCCTAGACAGTAAGAAGGGATATAAGCAAATAATTGCACATCCTAGTCAAATTGAATGGGTCAAGTAACAGTTGGTGTAAAACTGATTTATAATGACATAACCATGTTTTGCTGTTATGTGACAAAGTGCCTTTATTCAGCAGTCTTCTAATGATGATGTGATTTATGATTTAAAAGGCCTGAACCAATATGGATGTTATACCTTGCATCAGAAGTATAGCACCAACACCTAATTAGCTCTCTCCTGAGCCCAAAGTCACTGAGCCCAACTCTCCCTTCATGATGCAGTGTGTGGTTTGAGGTGAGTTATTAGCAGGGATCACCAATATCATGTCAGTGAAAGACACACCTGAACAATGCCATAATCATATTCTCCGTAGGTATTTGCGGTGCATAATTAAACTGCACAGATCCCTTTAAATGTAACTGGAATTACAGGCTGAAAACAGGGAAGTTTTAACAATTTGCTAAAGCCTATTGTTAAAAGTAATGGATCTCCTTCTTTTTCCGTTTTCATTTTTTAAAGAGTAACTAAAGGCTATTTTGATGCCAAGCTGAAAAGTATGTCTCAGCGACCACCTCTGATTGAAAGTTTAATCTTTTGTTCTGTTGGGTGTGGTGAGAACAAGCACAAAAGACAACACCTGTTGCAGTTGTAACCATTCCTAACAGTGATGTATCTCTACATTGCTGTAGCAAGTTGAAAACTTCAGCCACTGGAGGTCAGCAAAAACAAGATTTTCATCTGATTTTGTATTACTCTGTAACAAGTCTGTTAAACCTCTGACCACACCCAGTATCTGTTAGGTGTGGTCAGATGTAGAGATTTTCAACTATGAGAAGCAATTCAGTTTGGCTTTAAGTTACTCTTTAAAAACTGGAAGACCACTGAAATATCTGTAGTGGTCGTGTTTTTGACCATAACACAATACTTCTTGCTAGTAGAGCTGTAAAGCTGAGCTCCACTGATTACATTATGCATTGTATTTTTGCAGACTAAATTGTGCATGTTCTTCATCCCATAGGCCATTGGCTACTTTATTTAACTAGACTCATTATGGCCAAAGATTTTCCTCTTTTTTTCTTTCTTTTTTTAATCATACTGTGTACCCCACTGATATGCCAAACCACTTGGGATGTCTGGGTAATGGGCCAATTCCATTGCACAGGCTTACTTTTGGAAATAAGAGAAAAGGTTACTGGGGAGAAAGAGCACTAGTAATTTACACACAGTATCCTCAGACTATTACTTGGATCCCATCCCATAGTGTACTTAAATGGAAGTTTTGGCATATATACTTATAATGAGTCAATTTCATTCTGCTAAAATGCTAAAACAACACATGTATTTATTTAATAATGATATATGTGATACACAGTTTTTTTTTAAAATCTTTTTATTTGATCTTTTTCTTGCCATAGCTTTTGGGGGATGGGGTGGGCTGTTAAAGCTAAGTTTAAAGGGTACTGTTGCATAATGGTAAGAAAGGGTAATTGAGATTACGGTGCCTCACAATGATTCTGTCAGTTGTTGAAATAAAACTCCTTTTTTGTGTAACTGTGTACTCATTATTGCTTGTTCGTCTCTTGCAATTTAGATAAATGATATAACATTAAGCTCAAGGTGGTTGAGTCTCAAGCAGTAGGGAGGCGGAAGCAAGCCAAGGGAGCTCCGTGCCCACTGATCCCACGGGACTCACTGAAGACACCGGAACTGTACTTGCAGTGTTGGGTTTTAATGCACTCTGTATTGTGGCTATTTGTTTAACTGCTGAAACATAGACTGTGGGGAGACCCGAGAACAAGGGGTGGGTAGGGACACAGAAATGTAACGTAGTGGGAATAGCACTGAGGAAATCAAATAATGACGAAATATTCTTTGTATTATAGGAGCTTTTTTGATAGATTGTATATCTGGGGAATTACAATCAGAAATGGGTGTAACAGCAGTATTGCATGCAGTTTTTGTATCTCTAGATTTGTCTCCCCTCAGTTAGCTCGCATTCTCAGTTCGATGAGTTTGTGAGTACGAGTAAAATCAGTCACATTTTTGTTTTGGTAGGTTATTGAGTGAAATATTGGACCCAGGTATGTTAAGTATTCTAGTCAGTCATACATGTTTTGATTATGATTAACTACATAGTCACAGGTATAGTTTAGTGAGGACTAGAAGGTAGGCAGTCCCATTCTTGGGATCCTACCTCCCCCTGATATTTTGCCTTCCATTATTTCAATGGTCTTTTCTCTCTCTCCCCCCTTCGTGTGTGTGTTGCAGCACCCGGATAGCAAGATGATGCAGATCAACCTGACAGGCTTCCTGAATGGGAAGAATGCCCGGGAGTTCATGAAGGATCTGTGGCCCCTGCTGCTGAGTGCCCAGGAGAACATTGCTGGCATCCCCTCTGCTTTTCTGGAACAAAAGAAAGAGGAAATTAAACAGAGACAGGTGAGGTTCTCCCTGAAGCAAATGTCAGCAAAGTGTCTCTTTTGCTTATCTGGAGGTCATGGATATGTGGTTGCTGGCAGGGTTTAGGAAGTTATCATTATACAGACATAAAAGTACTGGTGTAAAGAAGTCTGACATTGTCTTAGTGGAGAGACTGCACTATATCTTAAACACTCTGTAAAACTCTGTAGTCTCCTCTATCCTATAAGAACTACATACAGAGACAATAACATTGAACACAGTACTTGACATTCTAGATGACAGTACATGAGTGTTGCAGGATAAAAGATGATGGTGATGTGTTTTGTTCCATTTCTGGTAGATTGAACAGGAGAAGCTTGCTTCTCTGAAGAAAGTCGATGAAGACAAGAAGGAAAAGGACAAGGACATCAGAGAAAGGGCTCAGTCAAAGAGCCCAAGGAGGTAAGAAAAAATGTTGTCAGTATTAAGATTGAGTTTCTGTATTTATCGCAGAGCACGAAAACTAATTATATCCTTGCTTATCTGTCCAGGCGGAAGACAAGGTCACCGTCACCACGGCGAAGGTCGCCAGTTAAGCGGGAAAGGAAACGTAGCGTCTCACGCTCACCAAGACGCAAACCCAGTCCAGCTGGTGGCAGTTCACCCCCACCACCCCTGATGCAGTTGCCCACAAAACCCTTGGAGCAGCTTGTGGAGCCAGAAATATCAGGGAGAGCCATGCCAGAACCAGTCATCCAAGAAACCTCTTCCACCTGGTTTGTGGAACTCATCTTTGTTGTTGTTCATAATGTTAATTTTAGTTTTACTTGTGAATCCACCGGATTTTATTTTTTTTATTTATTCTTTTGTGTGAAAGGGATTTAGGATTTAAACTTCTCTCTCTGGTTTACAGTGACACAGTTGTGGAGGTGGTGAAAGCAGACTCAGTGATTGAAGTCAAAGAACCTTCACCAGAGAAGACTCAAAAGAAGGAGGACAGGCCCAGGTCCAGAGAAAGGGAGAAGGACAGCAGGAGGGAAAGACCTCACCACCGTTCTCGTTCTCATTCCCGCTCTCGCAGGCGACGCTCCCGTTCACGGTAATGTGTGACATTTGTGATAAATAGTTATTATGGTGTCTTCTGGTTCTTAAAAAGTCTTGTGTCTAATTGTCTTGTGTGAAATCGAGAACTTCAAATTTCTTAAACGTATAGATGTTTAACTCTCCAAACCCCATTTCAGATCTTACTCCCCTCGTAGAAGACAGAGTCCCAGGAGGAGAATGTCTCCTCGTCGAAGGAGCCCCCCTAGACGCGGCCCCACCACCTCCAGACACAGACATAGACGCTCCCCTGTCCGCAGGTCAGTGACTCAGTCGTTAAGTCTTTCAGGCTTAGTTCCTCTGTAACCTCTACCTTTGTGTGATATTTCTGTGTTTTGCTGGCAACCATGCAATTTTTACGTAGTAATTCCTGGCCGTACAAATGTGGGACCATCGTTTCCTTTTGAGAAAATAAACCCTTAATGTGGTTATTGTGTTTCCATCCTGCAGGAGGCGCTCTCGCTCTGCTTCATCGTCTGGCAGCAGCTCCTCCAACTCTCGCTCACCTAAAAAAGCAATGAAAAGAATATCTAGCACACCACCCCGAAAACAGGTCCATCACCCTGACACTTCCATCAGCCCTGCAGGGAAGGACAGACGATCACTATCTCCACGGGCCAGAAGGGGCAGAGGCTCTGCATCACCGACTAGATCATCTGGTATGATCTTAATTATTCTTTCATTGCCTTCTGTAATTATTACATGTCATATTGCAACCACACGACAGTTTTAGCCATTCTCCTTCTGTGTCTTAGAAAATAAATTCCATTATTTAAAGTCTTGTGATACTTCATAAAGTAAAGGTAAATGATGTTACAGTGATTCAAATCATTCCTGTATATTTAAAGTCTGCATGCATTCAGGATGAAGCAGCTATTTTAAGAACTAAAAAAATGGAGTGCAGTTTAACTTGTGTATCTAAAATTGTGTTTCTTCAGGTTTAAAGCGAAAACCAGGAGGAAGAGGTGATTCTCCATCCGACAATGCCAAGCCCAGACCTTCTGAAGGGTCTGAGTCAGGTAAGCATTAAATTATGTTTGTTTGAAGACCTGTAATGGCCTTTCTCTCCAAAAACTGGGATGACCGGTCGTATGGAGTTCCCAGCCACTAATACCTGTCAAAGGTGGACTCTCTTTGCTGATTGGTTTGTCATGGTGTTCAGCAGGAAGGGTCATGGTGGTGGTGGTTTACCTGTTTACAGTCAATGCAATTTTGCTTTGTCAAAGGTTAACTTACCGTGCTTGGATTATGTACTGTGTCACATATGCTTTGCTAATGAAAATGCACTTGAAACTAAGGTCGCTAAGCTTACGGTAGAAGCTTGGTCTACCTGTGCAGGAAAAAAATAAGGCATTTATTGGGGCTTCTTTGAAAATCCTATTTTAAGCACAAAAATGAATATTGTGCTGTTGGCTTGGTACCAGTGTTTTTGATTATTATTTTTTTTGACGGTAGCAAATGGAGACTGATTGCAAAGTAGAAGGTTGAGTAAGTCTGCGTGTAAGGACCTAATGACAGTGCTCTCATTTGTTAACCTAGTTGATCCTGGTTAGGGTATCAGTACAGTGACCAAAAACATGATGAAACACACTTTATACTAACACAAGGGACAATGGGAGTGTGAATATATGGTCCAATTGCACTATGCCATGTTGAAACCTCATGAAAAGTCAAGCCACAGGGATATACAGTATTTATATTTCTGTATCATCTGAAAGTTTTCCATGGCAGCCTGTTTCACTGGTTTTGCTAACACTGATGGGACACTCAATGCTCTACATTTCAGAGGAGGATAAAAATGAGAAAGGGGCAACAGCAGATTCGGTGCAGCAGCGGCGTCAATATCGCAGGCAGAATCGACAGTCTTCTTCAGGTTATAAGCGTTTTTATCCCCGTTCTGTCCTCTCCCATACCCAATCCTCTCTCTTTAACCAAGTCTCTGTCCATGTCATCTTGCACTCATCGTCTCATGGACTTTTGAAGATGTGCCCTAACCCCAACCTTGGTGTTTTTTCCTCACCGCATACAGTTAAGGCTACAATAAAAACAGCTGTTCATGTCCTCTGTCTGTTCGGTTTCAGATACAGGGTCTTCCTCCTCAGAAGATGAGGGGCCCAAGAGGCCAACAGCAGGGCCAGGTGCCAGAAATGGGGAAGTCAGGAGGAGACGTAGCCGTACCCCCTCCCCACGGAGGCGACACAGGGATGTCTCTCCAAGGTCAGACACTTCCCACAGTACTTACACATTCTTATCCGGAGGATTTAATTTGATGTTTTTCTTAAATCCAAGTTGACCACATTCAGCCTGTGCATTATTTTGTGTGTTTGTACCCCATCAGGAAAAGACGTTCTCCATCTCCTGGACGCAGACGTCGCTCCCCTTCTCCCCCACGACGTCGCAGATCTCCCTCTCCTCCTAGACGAAGGTATAGGCATGTTGATTTTAATCTCAGTAGCCATCATTTGTATACTAATGACTGACAATTCAAAAAGTTTTTTCATAATTGAATTTGGTGCTTCCAGGTCTCCTTCCCCACCTCCTCGTCGTCGTTCTCCATCCCCCAGACGATATTCTCCTCCTATCCAGCGACGCTACAGCCCCTCACCTTTACCACCACAGAAGAGGAGGTTGTCCAGCTCTCCCATAAAACGCTCTTCTCCAGGTGCCAAGCGACGCCCCTCCAGGTCCCCCAAGCGCAGAAGTTCTCCTGCTCAAAGGAGACGCACACCTCCATCTTCCTCACCTCCACCCAGGCACAGGAGGAGCCCCATGTTGCCTTCTGTCAGGCCAAGCAGGGATACGCGATCCCCCGGTGCCGCAGCCAGCCGCCTCTCCCCGTCCCCTGCAAACCGCAGTCGTGCTGTTAGGGGTTCCAGCAGTCCTCAGGGACGTTTTGAAACCTCCGGTACATCTCCATCTAACCAGCGGAGACAGCAGTCCCCTTCGCACAGTGGCAAACCCATCCGTAGAGTGTCCCGTACCCCAGAGCCACGCAACAACCAGAGGTAGCCAAGGCAGCTAGCATGTCAGAATGATGGAATTTTAGCTTTTTGAACACAGTCTGTTTTGTACCTGTGCCATCAGCCTTTTGAATATCAACTTTGTCCTCTCTATAGACCATCTCCAAGTCCCCAGCCTATGAGGAGAGCATCCTCCAGATCCAGATCTGTTTCCCCTCAGCCAGCACCTCAGAAACGTCCACTCCCTGCATCTGCCTCCCCCTCACCATCTCGCTCAGCCAGTGGGTCTCCACCACCAGCCAAAAAGGCCAGCAGTGGTTCTGGCAGTCAGTCCCCAAGCAAGGTTTGATATTTCAGATTTATTTTTGTCCATTGTCCATGAACACAGTGGTTTTCAACCTTTTTGTGCCTAAGAAACACCAAAGGGCAAGCTGACATCTCAAAGCATACCTGTATTCGGATCTGCAAAGTAGCCCCTATGAAACATGGCATCGTTACTCATATTATTCTGTAAATGTTTGTTTACTATTACTATGTTGACTATTCAACCAGACCCCTAGAGAACCTCCCACTGAGAAATCCACTCATCCACTGAATTATTCCTTCTCCTGACACAGGCTCCAGAGACGAACCTTATGTCTTACCATGAGTTGTATATTGTAATAATGCATGGTTGTCAAAAAATCCCACGGCATGCCAGTTTGTCAGGGCACAGTTTAAAAACTACTGCTTTAACAGATCGTAGCTGGAATTAGGCCTTTGTTTAGAAATGAGGTTGCAGTGATAGTGTGCAGATGCCTTACATTTGTGTAATGTGGGTATCAGCTTGTGCAGCAAACCAACAACTTCATAATATGATTGTATTAGCCAATAGTTATCTAACACCACCTCAATAAAATGGAATATACAGTGTTGTGAAAATGCCTGTCAATATTAAATATGCAGCATCATCGCATCTATTCAACACTTTAAATGACCTTGAATACTGAGAGTTCTTGAATGCATTCTGAACCACAAAATTAGTCTACATGTGTTCAAAATTCCCCAGAAATTACGTCTTGAAATGCGCGTACAATAATTTTTCGTTGGCACTGTAATGCTTGGAACATGTTTCCCTTGATGTTTGTATTATTTGGGAGCACTTTTTATGTTGTCCTCTTCAAAATCTCTTTTATTGCAGAATTCGGATGTTGACGGCACTGGAAAGAAAAAGAAAAAGAAGAAGGAAAAGAAACACAAGAAAGAGAAGAAACACAAGAAGCACAAGAAGCATAAGAAAGAGAAGAGTGGCAGCGCTGCACCTGCAGATGGCCCAGAAAACCAGGGCATGGAGGAGGATGGAGAGTCAAGAAAGGTTAAATCTGTTTCTGTAATTTCTTTTTTGTAGCTACTGAGGCTTTCTGTTCACAGGGAACATATAAATAGTGGATATTATTTGGCTGTTTGCCATGCACCAACATTAGGTGTTTGTGTGCAGGTGTTGAGAATTTTTATGTTTCATGCTGTTTTTGTTTTAGGAATCAGACAGTGAAGTAGAGGACAGCTTAGATGACTTGGAGAAGCACCTGAGGGAGAAGGCCCTGCGCTCCATGAGGAAGGCCCAGATGTCTCCATCACAGATGTCCTGAAAACAAGGGCCTTGATCACTTTTCAATTTTCCACTCACTCTTGATGTTTGTCATCAACCTGGTTCAGCTTTAGAATGTACAAATTGTTAAATCTCAAGTCTTTTGTTTTCTTTTTACTGATTTGGTACATTCTGAAGAGTGTGTTTAATTAAGACCTTGATTTGTCAGTTTTAGTGTATTATCTAAACTGTAAAGAAGCTTGTGTTGTCTATAATTTTAAAATGTTTAGCAGGGGTTTCAGGTGTAAGAGGTTTCAAAGGTTTGAGTTGGGCAGATTTAAAATATTTTCCACAGCCTGCAGTAGATTCCATTGAGAAATGATTGCATGTGCAGTGATTGTCTCTAATGTGCATGAACCACTGAACCTGTGGAGTGTAGAGAAAAACCAACATACAGTAACATACTGTTACTATTGCCTTTTATTAGTGCAAACAGTTGCACAGCTGTGTTAACTGTTAGAGGCTGTAACAGAATGTCTTGTCCCATACTGTAACTGAATAGAGGTGTTTGGCATTGTTTAACCTGCTGTACTCTGACTTTGAAATGGTCTTGTTTCAAGACTAAAACAATCTGGTGTGATATAGTTTGCTTTATTTTTTCCAAATGGATTGATATGCAATTTTATGTTGGCACCCTTGCACCAAGCCTAATCTCTGCGGGACTGCTATGATTTGTATTTAGTACCCCTGGCTCTTGTCATAATGTCATCCTTTCAGAATTAAAACCTTTTTATAGGATGTGTGCTTTCCTTAATGTTAAGATTTTTTTGTCGTTTCTGTTTGGGATGGGATCTGTCAAAACTAACACAATTTAAGAAAAAAAGCAGTTAGTAGTTATTGGGCTTGGATGTAGGCTACTGTATACAGAGGGGTACATCTGGTGCAGCTGGGGTCATGTTGTCTGATTGCCACCAAAAACAACATGCTGCAGCATATTTAACAACTGATCTGAAGTGTGTCTTCATTTTGGCTAAATCACTCATCAGTTGGCCACACCAGCATTATCTGGTGACTGTTTAAATTCATAACCTAAATTTTCTTCTGCATTGTTTCACATCAGAGTTCATCACTGGATGATTGATTAAAAAGTGGCATTTTTTAATGACTGAATATCAAGTAACGCTGTGGAAAAACAAAGCACAATTCACTGTATACAAGTAAACAGGACAAAAATAAACTCATACAAAGTAAAGAGACCTGCATAGACTATAGTAAATAGTAAATCATGGGTAGAGACATAACGAATGAAAAACAGCGTTTTCACCATCTTAATGAAAAAGTTAAGTAGCGCTAACTGGTGATTTAAAATGGTTAATTTCTTGTCAAAGAGCAGAGTGTAACGGTTCAGCACGGAGCACTTTAAACCATTATTCCTCGGGTCATCCTCATCCTCCTCCCTACAAGAAGACTCCCCTCCAGAAACCCTCCCACATTTTTGTATGTTTGCGCTCAAATGACATCACGGCTTTAAATATTCCCGTCGCTTCTTCCACCCGTCCTCATCCTCACTGCTCACCCAGCGTCAAGAGCCTCACGGTCCGACGATGTTTTAGTGGCTTCGCCCGCACTGACTTCTGTAGCAACGCTGAAACGACTATCTGCGGACACCGCTGCCTCCTCGGCCGCTTCGCGAAACAGACTTTTGTGCTTCGAGCGCCGGGTCCTCCTTGGGGAGAAAAAGCGCCTGCGGGGCTTCAGTGCGGAAAAAAAAGAGAGGTGGAGAAGAGGAACGAGCTAAGTCGGGCGTGGTAGCAGGAAAAAAAACCCCTCATTTTTGTCAGCAAAACTTCAGATAGTAGCACCCATAATGTCGCTGTCGGTACCGCAGAACGGAGTAAAGGCGGAGAACGAGCCCGTTATCGAGCTGTTTGTGAAGGTAAGACCGCAGCACAAGTCGCCTGGGAGAAGTTTTTCATTTCCAGTCTCACTCACTGCTCTGTGGTGATGGCAAATGCTTTATTTCTCTCTTTTGAAGGGAACGTAACGTTAGCCATTCTCTCTACAAGTGGGACTTTTTCGCTTAGCTAATACCACTTAAGCTAACTTACACGTCGCGTGGCGGTTTCTACATTTGATTAAAAAAAACACCAGAAGAGGATTTCATGTCGCATTCGGTTTCATTTTTAGATTTTGGGTCCATAACCCCCCTGTGCCACTGTGGCCATGTGGAGTCTGCAGTGTCACAGGCAGGGCGGATGCAGCTTCCTCCCATCGTGGGGAGAGGAGAGTCTGCCATGCTGGAAACAGAGCGCTAATTCGTGAACAAAAGATCAGTAGTTGTGGACCATAACAGTCGATTCAAGGGTGAAACATTTGCTCCCTCGCTGCAGTTGTATTTCCATGCTTGCAAGTTGATTGATAAATTATAAAGCGTCCCAAAAGTGATGGATTGTGTTGGAATACGTTGTTTCTATTCAGCCATGAATGGAAACGGACTAAAACCAGGCATTTGGATGTGGAGTTTGGTGTGTGGGTCACCTTGTCATCAGCCAGCAATCAAAGATCCCTGAAAGAGTTTGGTGGTGATGTAGTGATAGTGAAGTTTACTTTACTTGTTTAACAAGAGTATGTAGGAGAATTGTGGGCCATTGCAGCTGTATGTTGGAAGCATCTGTCATTAGTGTGATATTGGTTGTTATTTAATGTCCTAAAAGTGTTAGTATTGCTTTGTGGAAAGCATCACATTGAGACATGGTGAGGGACCAGGGTGCCTGATGGATGGTCTTCAGGTAATTTTATGATACTACATTTGCAGCACAATTGCCTTCCCTAAAACTGTAATCATGCACCAACTGTCTCTGGCTCCACAGAGCAGTGATGGTGGTGATGGTGGAGGGTTGTGAATGGCTGTTTTCCTTTCTTCAGCCCGCTGCTTTGCAGGGCGGGAAAATGGCAGGGGAAAGAAAAAGGGGGAGCATGGGGCTGGGACAGGGGGCCTGGTGGGAGGGAGTCATGGGGTCCTGAATAGGCTGGCAGAGAGTGTGGGTCATGGTGCAGCAAACACTTTATAGTCACAGTGATATTGGATGCTTGCAACCTTGACACACAAAAAAGAAATGTGGAAACACTGCAAGTATTATATTATTTAAATTGAATGAAATGATGCAGTTGTACCCTTGTGCAGCTGCCCACCATCTGGCTGGGATACAGCTGGCTCAGGGCTGTAAAAGTGCTCTTTAGTTGCAGTAATTGTGAATTCCAGTTGTCCAGGTTCTCTAGGAATACAGAAGCCCCTCTGCCCCCCTGACATTGTCCCAGTTGACTCCTTAAAGAGAAGCCTTTTGCAGTGAGAAGAGGCTGAGCAGCAGGCCCCTCACTGCAGAGGCAGAACGGCTGGAAAATGAACTGGCCAGCACCATTTCTCTTGACTACCTCTCACAGCCTGCAGGAGAGGTTACATCATCCCCAGGCCTGGAAGGTTTACACATGTGGCCAACTCATCCCTCTCTGCCCCTCCCTGCTTGGACTGTGTGAAGAAGTTTCCTCCATTGTGTCTTTTCTCTTGTGTGCGCGATAGCCTGTCCTCCCTATCGGCCCTCGCATAGCTCCTGGTTGTAGATCAGCGTCCGACACGTCCACATCTATTATTGATGTAGTTGTTGTTACTGTGCTGCATTAAACACAGTCATGGGAGACAATGGCAGGCATGCAGGTTGCCATAGGCACGCTGCGTCGAGCCAGGCCTCTGGGAACAGCTGATAACGAACAGTGTGTGTGCTCTCCACACACAGCGGTGTCAGATGTGTGAGGGCACTGCCACATATCAAAGCTGACTAATCATGCGTCTTCAGCATGAGTTGCCTCTCTATGGCAGTAGGATTCTTTGGCATTTACTGTTTTTAGTAATCTGTACAAACGTACACAGACATAGTTGCTTTTTCTATTCTGTATGTTGTAAACTTTTATATTTTTATTTTTTGACCTCTTTATGCCGCTGTGCCTGCTCTTTGTAACCTGCTTGCTGTAACAACTAAACTTCCCCAGTGTGGGATCAACAAAGTCCTATCTTATCTTATCTCTGTCTGTGTATAACCTAAGCAGTGACATTACTGTTAACTGCAGCTGCAATGATTAATTGATTAGGTGTGAACTATTAAAGTAATGGCCAACTATTTTAATAATTGAGTTTGAGTCATTTTTTTAACATAAAAAGTCAAGTAGGAAAATAATCATTAGTTGCAGCCCTGCTGTTTACCCATTGAACAGCTGACTGTCCCAGTTTAGAGATTCTTTGATGATCTTGCAACTTTTTCTCTCTGCAATGTTTATAGCAACAGTTGTCACATTGCTATGGGCTCATTTTACACAGTGCTTGTCTATGATGGGCCCTGGGCGTCAAGTTTGTCATTATATTGCTCTCAGTTACACATGAGCAAGATATAATGACTTTGTAAGAGGGAGGATCGACCCTTGATCTCATCACAGTACAGCAGATTAGATATTATTTTGCATGCATGAGTAGTAGTCAGTGGTTGTGTGCTGGAGAGGGTGACTTCCCAGTATCCACCCATGTCTGCTTGACTTGGCACTTCCACACATCACATGCCTAAAATGGCAATATGAAACCCTAAATCTGACATATATTTTTAGTCTACTAGTAGGGAAATATATTACTCTGACACAAAGCCAAAAGAATAAGTACATATGGCCATGTCGATTTATTGTTCTAGTATTTAACTAAGGTCCATCCATTCCTCTGCATTGATTACAGCACTACCTGACTCAATCAAACAGAGTGATTTTCTTGAAAGCTGTTCTAGCATCTCTTAGGTCCTTGTCCTGTGTTACTCTCCATGATGGTGAAGGAGATTCACTGTTGTTAATGTGCATCCTTTTCATCATTAAATCATGATGTTTTGTTGTGTTTTCATTTCGTTTTTCACAGCTCTGAATTAATTGAAGCACGTCAGTGAGTCATTCTCCACGAGCAGATGACCTGACTGTATGACTGTAAGCAGAATACAGATGGGTCAAGAGAAACAGACAGGCTTTATCTCCACTTGTGGATGCGTCTCTTGCTTGCAAGTGTGCCAAGGTCACACTACTGGTTGCAAAGCCTTCTGCTGCCTCCAGACCTCCACACTCTTGCCAGCAGTGACAGCGGAGCCAGTAAACATGGTGGAGAAGTGCTTTTAAGTCTGGAGGGCATAAGAGCCTGTCTGTGTTTGTGTACGTCCTTCAGCACAATCCCATGGGAACCGTGGCGATGGACTGTGAAGTGAGCCAGGTCCCAACAAAGCAGCACTTCTGCAGCGATAATCAGGGCCTGTGTTGTGGGACCACTCTGTGGATGGAATTAATGCACACATCACATTCCCACTCAGATTTAAGTCTCTCTTCCGTGGAGGAAATGAGTTATATGTCACACCATAAAGTCAAAACTTCAAAAGGCCTTGGGAAGAGCTGCTCATGTCATAGTGTGCTATCAGTCGCAGCATGTGACAATCAGACTTGTGCCTTGTGATGTGTTGTTTTATGGAAAAACTGTGACCTTTTTTCAGCAGTTTCTGCCAATGCTGTTGCCTGAAAAACATGCAAGGTCATTTGTGACTTTTTTTTTTTTGAACCACTGCACAGATGTTGGTAATAACACCAAGACTTTAATTTCAGGTGTAACTTGCTTATTTGCTCATTGTTTCCATTTTGCTTTTTAACTTGAAATAGTAAAACATTTCGGTCCCCCATGGGTGATATTCTAGTCAACTGAGTTCAGCTTTTTTACAGGAAAATCAATAGAGCTGTTAATGTTTCCCAAGCATATAGCAATGCTGCAGTCAGCATCATGAGTTAGGGGACAAGAATTAATGGCTTGTTACAGTTGTAGAGTGCTGTGCTGTTGCTGTGAGCTGTTGTTTCTGCACTGTAAATTTGCCTTAGCAGCACCTGGTCTGGTCACTGCTTTGTTATTGTTACTGTCTGGTTGACTGCCTCTGGACACCGGCCAAATCCATCTGACAGTGTGTCGTTACACCAGTGTGAGGAAAGGCATTCAAATCAGTATTTTAATTTTTATAGGACTAAGTTTTCAGAAGACTATTTCATGTTCTTGCCAGTAGACTTACAATAGGCTGTATTGTTCCTGGTTGTGTCTTAATTAAAATTGTACTGTTTAAAATCATGTTGTGCCAATATATCCTGAGGAAAGGCTTAGTTCAGCCTGTTAGGAGGAAGAGCTTGTCTCATTTGTGCTGCCCGTCCAGGAAGCCAGTGGCTAATGAGGCATTTCTCCTACGAGCTCAAGAACAGGAAGTGAGGCCGCCCTAGAATAACATAGATCAGAGACTTTAAGGATTTGATCCCAACAGAGACTCTTGTTAGTTCATGGGTTGCTGTCTTTGACTTGTGAATTTAAAGGGCTGTACAGGGATTATTACCTACCAGATCAGGATACAGAAGAACCTCTGACTCTACCTCTGCCTCTCTGTTACATCATCTTCACTGTCAGAAGAGGCATGTGACCCCTTAAATGAGGAGAATCTGCCCTGCCCGCCACACATGTAACTCAATCATCTCAACATGATCCAGTCTGCTTGTATTTCACGTGCTGTGTTCTTCATAGCAGAGCTTACTGAAGTGTATGTAACCCAAAGTGTAGTACCCAAACATGGAGGATAGGATGACAGTGCAACTTTCTTCTCATCACTCCAATCGAGGTGCACAATGGACCCTCAGTGTCCCAAATGTCCACCTTAGGTGTCTTTGTCCTTAAAGCCCTGCCAGAAGAAGACTAATGGAGTATTCCACTAGTTAATGTTAATATTCCAATCATAGCTGGTCAGCAAGTGCTAAAAATGATTATTTATTACATGAATAGGCCTGAAATTAATCTTGAGTAATGATTTTTTTAAATAATTTTAACTGCGTCATATAGGCTACTGTGTTAACACTGTGACTCTTCAACTACAGCAGAAATTTCAACTAAAATATTTCAGGACTTGTTTGGAATGCCACTAAATATGATGACGTGGTAATATGATACAGAAATATACAGTCTACACTGCATGCAAACTTAAAGGCTTGTGTGTGAGCTGTTCCACAGCTGTTTTGCATGTTTTATTATTACATGTGCCAGACTGGTACCGAGAGGCAACTCAATTGTAGGATGCATTGTCACTGCAAGCGGCCACTGGCCAGAGAGAGACGCGCTGTCTGCTCAGAATTGCCAATGAGGCCAGTGTTTGTGTGGCCACGGTGCAGGCATCCGCTGCCATACATATCTGGCATGTGTGGCAGTAGCATGCTGGCGTTGAGTCGGTGCCAAAGGATGGTTCACAGCTGTCTAGACACTTGTCCGAAGTAATTTTTACATGGTTCATTTCTGTTGAAAATGAATGATTTCAGCACTGTACAGAGACATTTGATTTTGAGGAAGTTCTAGTTGTTGATAGCCAAGTGGAGGCCAGTTTTCCATGTTATTTCCTATGCAAATATGAGGAATAACGGAAGGATGAATAAAGTTTGAATGCCTGAGTCTGCCCTAGTCATCCTGGGGTTTATGTGTAAGTGGGTGGAGAGTTGGAGCTGCTGCTGACTTGAGTATGCAGCACGCTGTTTGTGTTAGACACTTGAAACAACAGTCAGAGTGAGGGTGATTGTTGATTCATGCTGATCTCCACCATGGCCGTCTGTTTGTGTTTCAGTCATTTTGGATCTGTGTTACTCATCACCAAACACCCATCCCGTGCCTCTGGAAACCTGAGCTGGCTGTTCATCTTATCTCCTCTCCACTGAGGCCAAATGCAGTGCTTATAACAGTGTTGACTTAGCTTATGTCATTGCTGTGGCATGGTCATGCAGTAAGCCTCTTTCAGACTTCAGTGTCCAACTTTCCACAGAAACCGGTGGTTCTTAGACAGTGCTCGTGTGCTCCAGCACAGTAGGCCTGTGTCTGACTGGAAGTCTTTAGCTTTCCACTGAGTGATGTCACCCTGAGTCAGAGCCACACCAAGGATGTGATGGCGTTTCCATGTTCCGGCTACATCTGACTCCTCTGCACACTCATAGCTCTCATATATCCCAGTCTGAGCTCTTATTACCTCCCTTTTTTTTTGGTGAATCTGCTCACAGCACAGAGTATTAAACTGTTGAATCATTAAAAGTGGCACCAGATGGCTGGTTGAATTTGCACTCTTCTTTTCTTATTGTGTGGTGGTATGGTTTCTGATTTAAATCATAATCTTGCCAGTTTTATACTCTTGTTGAAAAGCTGCTTGTATTTAGACAATTAATATTTGAGAAGCTTGTCTTCTTTTGTGAAATGAAATAAAATAAGGGTTTTGTATAAAACATGGCTGTATTCCTCAAAGTAAAATATCAAAATAAAGTTTTGTTTTGGTATCAGTACTGAGTGCTGATAACCATCTCTTGAATGCCTGAGATTTATCCGATGACTACTCTCATTTTGCTTGCTTGAATTTAGTTAAATTAATGTTGATTGCACAATGTCATGGATATAGAATAATGGCGCCACTGGGGTTTAGATTGGTTCTCTGTAAGCTTCGCATTAACATGCAGTTCTGTCTGCCACTGGGTACGATCTCAGGAAAATGAAGGCTGACTGGAGATCCAGTCAAGCTGGTACCATTTCTATCTGCTTTCATGTCTCCATTGTAGATTAAACCAATGAATGAACTCACCTTTCTCCTAATATTTTCTTCTCCTCCCTCCTCCACCCCAATGCCACCCCCTGCTGTAGTTACACTTTGCTCTGTTCAGACATCTTTAGTGTGGTTGCTCTTTCCTGAAGCCTGAAAATATATCCATGCTTGAATCTAAAAATATTGTGAGTGGCATTGTTTCGCTTAGACAGTCTGTAATTCATGCTGATGGGTTCTTCTGTCTAATCAGTAAATATCTACTATATCTGGCCCTGACCTCTGACCAGCCTTTACAATAGGACACATGAACAAGAGTGTATGGGTCATGAACCCAACTTATTCCCTCAACCTGGTTCACTTCACCAAAGTCGCTTAAGGCCACCATAGACTCAGTAACAATGCCTAAAGGAACCGGCTTTGGGTTCAGTTACTCACTCTTGTCTCAGTCCTCGTCCCAGCACAGCCTACATGCTTGTCCAGCAAACAGGGAGAGGCATTGCTATGACGTTACCATGGCTGCCCACTCTCAAATGGACATTCCTGCTGTGTGTCAGAGCAGGAGGAGGAACGCTGTGCTGCTTCTTACATCGTCAGTTCCTTATTCGGTCAAAGTGTTGCTTGAACTTGCTGAGCAGCCCACCCAATTTAGAAAATGAAGTTGGGAGGGGAAGGCTCGGGCCGCCGGGTTACTAAAATTAGGCTGTGAGCAGAGACTGGAGGACCGTGCCCAGTCTGAACAGGACCCATTGTCCTTGACTGCTGACTACTGTAACTGTGATCTCACATCACCCATCTAGAAAAAAATAGACGTGTGTTATTAAATAATGATGAGAGAGCTCCAAAACATAAACTGCTAGCAGAAATATCAGTAGATAACTGAGAAAGTGGGAGAATAAAAGAGGTTGAGCTGAACCTAGTTATATTTTTTGAGAACAGTCTTTTCTCTTAATTTTATTCTGTGTTTATGTGCGTTGTTTATCCTGCTGCTGTCACAAAAGAATTCCCCAAATTGGGATCAATAAAGTCAAGTCTAAGTCTAATAAAAGAGGTTGAGCTGAACAGCTCTGGTGTTTTATGTGCCTTCTTGTAAAACAGACTGGACTTGTGAAAAAGGTACGTTTTTGGGCCTTTCAAAAGTGCACATACCTGCAAGTGTGTACATGGCGATATGATGTTGAAGCTAATTAGATAAGGCCTGGCATCATCGTCATTACTGCTGAGATGTGGAAAGGCAGTCATTACATCAGCGGCTACATGAGCGTTGACATAGAGGAAGTGATAGAGGTATGACCTCACTGTGTTTTACAAGAAAAAGTCTTTTAAAGACACCAATGGCTCCCTTGCTGACTGACTCCTAGATAACATCCAACTTGAGCGTGACTCACACCCTCCACTGGGCAGCTGTGTGTGTTTGGCATTAAATAAACAGGCGTCTGTTGACTCACGATCCACCCATTGAGCCTAAATAAAGCTTGAGAGTCTGTTGGCAGTAGTCAGCTGTTGCTGCTTCTGTCGTCCAGACGTTGGTGTAGCTGCTTCCCACCAGGGGAAATCTCTGTTTGAATCTCTGTGAAAGATGGTGTAACCGTCTGCAAGAGCTATGTGAGTCAGTTTTGACACAGGAGGCAAAATGGGAGGCTCCACACTGAGCAGCTCTAAGAGTTCCTGTGAATGCTCCTCGTATTTGGAATCTAAACGCTGGTTTGCTTCTTGGAAAATGTGTTTTTCAACCGATGTGCCTTGCCTTATAAGGACCTGTTAGAAATCATTTCTTTCCTCTCCTGTGTGTTTTTATTGCACTGTTTTTTCCACCCCTTGCGAACTGGTGACGTGCCTAAAACTCCACAAACAAAAAGCTCTTTGTGTTGTTGCTGTATAGAAGGTTCTCCAGAAGGCCTTTTCTGAATGTCACACTGTAATAGTGGCCCTCTGGAAAGTGGTAGTTGGGCAGAGGAGGACGGCGTCTGGAGGGCTGTCCTAAACCTCTTCAACCCAGTTTTCATTTCTCATTCTCATTGATCCACTGAGGTCACTCTCTAAGGTGCTGCTTTCAAATGTCATTCAGCACAATCGCTGCAGAGGACCACCTCACCTTGACTTCATACAGTGAAATGTAGGGAAGCCCTTCTGAACAGCACCGCAGATTTTATGTCACAGGCAGCAGAAATGCAGCTCCACCAGCATCATCACTTAAACTAAACAAAGCTCCCTCTTCGGCTGGAGTAACAGGACATTTCTGGAATAGTTTCTCCCTCCTCCCCAAATGTCCCCCCCACCCCCACCCCTCTACAGAGGGGCCCAGGATAAGGGAAGAGGGATAAGTGGAGGAGGAGGAAGAAAAGAGCAACGTGCCAAACAGCACACAACCTCTGAAGCTTGCTACCTCACCTTCCTCCCACTAAAAGCATCTTTTACCACCTGGTCTCCTTCATGTCCCTCAGCACTACCTGTGATCTCTGATTCCCTTCCTATTTCCTGTATTATCTCCTGTCTCTCTCTGCAGCAGATGCTTGCTGTCTGTGTGCTGGGCAGAGAGCTGCAGAGTGCACTCTGCTGCAGACTCCAGAGGGTAGGAGCACTGCCATGGCTCTGAGAAAAGTGTGAAATGTCTTTCTCAGCTGCTCTGGCCCTCTTCTTGGCCACTTGAGACACAGAAGTTGAAGATGAGCTCAGTTGAAATGCAGTTTATTGAATGGAACTACAGTAAATATCTCAATGGTTTTACAAAAGACTATGCTTTTTGAGTATAAACGCTTACCTAAAAGAGAGAGAGCTCACTTCCGAGACAGTCCACCTGTGAATTGGACATCCCCTCCACACTGTGCTCTGCTTTCCATGTCATGTGTGTCTGGCCATTGCCATGGGAACGGTTGCTGTGCTGCATCGCCACCCTTGATCCAGAAGTGAATGGCTCTCTGTAGGTGCAGCACTGCGAGGAAAATGGAGTAATCATCCCATTGATGTCTTTTCTGATCCCCTTAAGAATCACATAATGCAAGTCTAGCCTAGTAATGGCCATGAACCATGATACCCCCAACATTTCATGGCCGAAGCTTTATTTCAGAATTGAATCATGTAAGGCGAAAAGAGGACTTTCATTTGCTGAACAAAGACAGTGATCTAATCCAAGCTTTTCACATATTGAATTCAGGGGTGGAGGGGGAGGGGGGTAGAGGACAGCCGCAGTACAATGGGAGCCAGCAGGCAGATCAAACAGAGCCATCCCACTGGGCGTCACACAGAGGACAACAGCAGCCGGCCTGTCCGCACCAGCAAGGAGCTGCTCGCCTAACTGGACTCTCCAGAACAAAGTCCACTATTGAAGACGGTGCAGAACCACCTTCTCTGATACTAAACAAATATATTTGTCAGACAGTTGTCGAGTTAAGCACTGATTTGAATCTTGTTTTTATTCATAATTCTTTGCAAATCAAATTTGTGTGAAAATACAGTTGATTTGTGTACGCCACGCACAGCCACACTTTGCATACCACCTCCTGCAAGACACCTGCAGAACAGAGGCGAGAACCGCAGTGAGCGGGCATCCAGCGACACAAGAGGCAGAAAGAAAAGACCCGATATTCAGCCGTTTCACAGAGGCTCTGCTACAGTAATGTGCTGAATGAAGAGGTGCATTCCAGAGCGCCGATACTTGAGCGACCTCCCTGCTCGTCCTTGTGAATAGATGAATACGGTGCATTATTGTTTGGCCCGCCTTGTGGAGAGCCTGACATACCTCAACAGGCTTGGTATCCACGGAGCTGTGTAGGTTGTAATTGTCTGGTGGTGTATTTAAGAAGTAAAATTACTTTTTTTTTCCTTCAATGCACCATGAATGAAAAGGAGTAAATGAGCACAATATCTGATATCAGTTTCACAGTGATGGTTCTGAATTTGCCCATTACATGACTTAACCAGAAATTAAATAGGTTCTCTTGGAGCAGACATTAGTGTGCGTCAGCCAGCATTGCAAATTTCATTAAGACACTGCACTAAGCTCAGTTAATCGAATGAAATGCTTATTCTGCTTTCTGATGTACAATCCAAACCATATTTGTCCTCTGCCACACGCTCCTCCCTCCATACATGGCTGTGAGTTGAAGTGAAGCCCCATTTAGAGAGTCAGAACGAAAGAAGAGCACATGACAAAGAAGGGTGGCTGTTGGGAAGACAGGAGATATCTCTGACAGCTTGCAGTGCCCCAGCATAGCCTTTCTGTTTACTGGCAGACAGAAATATTGTTACTCTTTCTCATCCTCTATGGGGTGATCAGCTCCATTGGTATTTGGAAAAACCCAAACATGTTGTGTTTGAATATTTGAAATCTCTCCTCAATCCTCAGCCCTGTTTTCGGTCTGGTGCGATGAGCACTAGTCATTAATTTGGAGGGCACGCGCTGCTTCCATTGATCCCATTCCCACCGTCACTGCTCGGTCTTGTGTTTGTGCAGTCTAGCAAAAGGGGAAACAAGAGGCCTTCCAAGTCTTAATCACTCCAGAAGTTTCGTCTTACTGTCAGATAGTTCTGCAGATTAATGGAGGGGAAGTGTGCTGAAGCATTTAAGACAAGGGGGTCGCCTCTCCACTCCTACTTAAGTCGGTTTTCGAGGGCAGACTGTAATGCGTATGAAAGAGTCATTGTCTGAAATGGGCCCTGTCTGGGTGAGTGCAGTAAAATGCCCTGGGCCATAAAGGTTGTGCAACAGAGATGTGATCTCTATCACGCTGGCTGGGACCTTTTTTTTTCTGTTCTGTTCTTCGCTTTAAGCCAAGTGCTGTCAGTGTTAGAAACCTGTTACAGACAGTTTAAGATCATTGCCTGCTGTCTTAGGTATTTTGCTTGCAATCTTTCAAACTGGTTAATGGTCTACAGGAATGGCACCTGCAACAAACTGCTGATAGTTAATCTACTCCCATTCTAACATGCTATCTGTCTTGTGTATTTAAGGCGGGAAGTGATGGAGAGAGCATCGGGAACTGCCCCTTCTCCCAGAGGCTCTTCATGATCCTGTGGCTCAAAGGGGTTGTCTTTAACGTCACCACGGTGGACCTCAAGAGGTGAGTCCCAGACTTTTTCATCCTTTGATAGCCGCCTACAGCTTTTCTGGGCGTTTCCACAAAGGCCTCAGTGGCTGCGTAGCGCTTTGATCCAACCCCACCTCGAACACGCTCACTGCTTCGCCACTGCTTATTTGGGTTTCCCATGACCCTTTCCCAGACTGGAGAAAATCGGAGAAAAATAAACATACAGACTCCAGAGAGGCTATTTTAGGTTCTTCACTCCGCTTACTTCCTGCCTGGATTTTGGTGGGCAACATGTTATTTTTCACCACTGGGATCAGAAAAACGGTTATCCCCTGCAATTTTGACTGCGATTTTGTTTTCCCTCCCAGCTGCAAGCAAACATGCTTTCACATGTGGATTCCAGTACCAGGAGCTCTTAACCAAACCCTCGGTGTTTTCTGAGCGTATGATTCATCTAAATGCTCCCTCAATGTTTTTCCACTTGCTGAGGCACGACAGGCAAGTGCCAGATTATTTTGAGGCATGGTCAGATGGACGTCTGGGTTATATGGTATTTCTTCGTCACGTGCGTTTGACTCAAAGATTCTAGAGTCCTGACAGGCGCCTCCCCCTCTGGGACGTGGAGACCACTGTGCCTTTTGAACGCAACTAAAAGGAAGCAGTGTCCATTTGATTAGTCGGTTGGTTTTCCCGCTTGCTGCAGGACAAGTGCATATTTGCATATGTCTTTGCCTGGCCGAGGACGTGTAACATAAAACAGAGCTCGCTGATATCCTGTAAAAGGCAATGGAGGATGTCCGCCTACTTAACAGTGTCTGTTTACCCCTCGCTCTCCTCAAACAACCCTCTGTGCAGCTGGAGTCACTGCATGCTGCTTTAGTTTTTATTCTTTCTAGAGGAACAAGTCATTTAGGCTTTGTTTTGTCCAGGCTATATAGTGTCTGTAATCTTGAGCAAACATAAAGCAAGTATGTATTACAAAAGAAGGCGTGTCTTTGCCATGTTTATGGCTGTTTTATTGGAGCATTTAAATAGCAGGATAGTGCATGAATGTCACATGTCGATGCCATAAGCCCCTGAGTTTGCTTCTTGGGTCAAGGCTGTCGTGTTAATATTGTTTCTGTGATGAAAGCCTATGATTCTTGATAGTTTGTTACCCACTCCTCAGCAATATCAATGGGTGAGGGTGCTGCTTCCCCTTCGCATGCCAAAGAGCTGAAGTCATTTCCTGTTTTTTTGTGCCCTTAGATGGCTTGTCCCAAAATGCGAGCCACCATTGTGAACATTGGCTCACCAAACACGTGGAACACTTAAGAGTCTCTGTGGACAGATGCTGTTGCTAGTCACAATAGATCAAAGAGGATTCACGCTATCTGCTGGCTGGGCTTACGCCAGAGGCTCCAACAGACGTTGATGCTGCTGTGTGTTTTGTCATCTTAGCACTGAAGGGTATCGTCTGGGGTCTGTACATTTCACAAGGCAGTTGTGTTCACGCTGCTCTCACAACAAGCTCATTTTTGTTTACGTGTGTCAGTGTCATCTGCCTGCCAGAGACATCTGGAACAAGATGTGCTGGTTTGAAGGCCGCAGAGCAAAAGAGATACACAAACACGCTCATGGAGACACTTATACACACACACACACACACACACACACACACAGAGTTAAAGACAGAGCACTCTCAATTGCTTGAACTATATAAAGTGAATACAGTGTGTGTGTGTATATACATACAGTATATTAAACAGGCACACATTAGAGATGGGAAAAATGATTCTTTTTGACTCGATATTTTGATTCCTGAATTACTGTGTGTAATAACTAGCGCTTAGTCCACTAGTTTGATGCTAACACATAATGGGAGTTACCATTAATGCTTCAATGAAATCAGTATTGTGGCATTATCTTAACAAATGATCCATTTTACTTCACATGCTTAACATAAAACGACATGTTCTCGTACTTTCAGGCATATATTTCTTGAGCTCTGTGGAAACAAACTAGTGGCAGCTGACTTCTTATCGCCAGCTCAGTCTGCTCCTCTGCATACAGCCACCACTAGGTGGAGACTTTGCATGCAAGGAGAGGGCAGCACCGACTGTCGAGTGTTAAGACAGAAATGCCCTGAGCCCATATTCAGACACTGTGCCTTTAAATGAGCCATCAGGACTTCCACAAGGTCACAACTGTTCAGTCACAGTATGACTCTTGTGTCCTATGCATTGTAAAGAAACTTTGTAATTGGTTGCATGGCTTGGTTCTGTTTTCTTCAGTCCACTGAAGCTGCTCTGCTTCTCTTCCAGGAAGCCTGCAGACCTCCAGAACCTGGCCCCAGGAACACACCCACCCTTCATCACCTTCAATGGCGAGGTCAAGACTGACGTCAACAAGATCGAGGAGTTCCTTGAGGATGTCCTCTGCCCACCCAAGTGAGTACTTTCTCACCCCTGTGGCAACACTTTAACACACCTCAACTCTGAGCACACTGCACTGCTATGTCGCAAGCACACTGTTCATTTGTTAGTGTTCTTTTAGCATGTAACGAACGGTAGAGGCCTTATATGGATTTGAATTGAGTCAAATTATTGGCTTGCAATGTTCTATATTGTTCTTATTGTCAACAAATCCCATGAAAAGACCAAACCCAACAATGTGTCAGTTCGCCTCTCAATACTTTCCGACTTCCCGTCTGTGCCTCTCAACTCTAAGACCATTGTTCCTCTCGGGAACAATAATCATTTTCATGTTTTTTAAAAAAAAAAAGCTCAATAATTAGATACTGAGCCTAAAACAGCCATAGTTTTCAGCAATATCGATAGAGTATCCTAACCTCTTCATACTCGTGTGTGATGATTTGTATGTGTGCTTGTGTGCAGGTACATCAAGCTTGGTGCAAGACACCCAGAGTCAAACACGGCTGGTATGGACATCTTTGCCAAATTTTCAGCATACATTAAGAACTCAAAGCCAGATGGAAATGAGGGTAAGTTACCTGTGTCTGTCTTAGAGACACACATACACACACACACACCAGGGTGGACACACTGCTTAAGGACAGAGATCCAGAGAGCTTTCAGTGGTGTGGGTAGAGTTCTGTGGTTGCTAGGCGACATTGGTAGCCCTGCCCTGATTGGTGGATTACAACCTCAGTCAGGAACACAGAGCTTTTGTTCTGCCACCTCCTCCTGTCCTCACGCTCCCCGTCTCACCTGGCGGAGCTCTCTGGAAAGCCGCAGAGCAGAGAGGAATCCGGAGACTCAACCAGCGCTCACAACCTCATCCTTCCTGTTTTTGATTTATGCACCCCGGCCTCTACTGCAAGAGAGGTCATGTCACAAACTTCACAGATAAGATTGTTGGAATAATATGAAGCATGTGTTGGCCCATAGATCCCGTTGCATCCTGGGTGAAAGGGTTTGTGGTATTGTTTTCCTAGAAAGAGATTTATGGTATTCACAAAATACCCAGATTTTGTGTCATGTTTTAGTTGGCTGAGAAAATATTGAACCACGCTGAGTTGGATGTGAAAGCCAAGGCTGTGTCAACAGAGTTTGAGGCTGAATCTCATGGTTCAGTGATAAGTGCTCACCAAAGTCACAGGCTAAGTCCACTGTGGAACTACTGAATCAAGCATTCATGTCATATTTTCCAACAAAAGAGTAAATTGTTCCTGAGTAATCTATGGATGGACGGATGTGGTGTGATTACAAAGTATGACACCTGCGCAATCAGCTGCAATCCATTGAAATGTGTGGTGGGCAGTGAGATTCTCAAGGATTGTATTCGTTACAGCAGCAGGCTGTTGTGTTACACTGACATTGAAGTGGATTGTGTTAGATTGTAGAAATGTTGATGATCTTAAGTTTTCCCGTATTTTACAGTGTACATCAGGCCTTGTCCCCTGATGAAATGCTGCCCCCATGTGGTTGATCAGGATATGGCATTAGCAGTTGTCCATTGTAAAAAGATTATTGGCTCACACTGAATATGTGATCAAACTTGAAACAGTTTTTGCTGCCTTTATAACACCCCTCATGTGTCTCTTTGCAGCTCTGGAGCGCGGGCTTCTGAAGACACTGCAGAAGCTGGATGAGTATCTTCGCTCGCCACTGCCCGATGAGATTGACCACAACAGCATCGAAGACATCAAGGTCTCCAACCGCAACTTCTTGGATGGGGACGAAATGACCCTGGCTGACTGTAACCTGCTGCCCAAGCTGCATATAGTCAAAGTGAGCAATTTTAACCATCACTGAATCATGTTTACTTGGATGCTCTCCTCACTGAAATGACCTGCTTTTCCCATGAGCAGTTTCAGTTAATTAATCAATGAATCATTTGATTTAAATGAATAAATACTAGAGTCCAAGCTGATGCCTTCAAATGATCCTTTCTGTCCCAAACAAACACGAAGATAATGAACTTCACCGTTTTAGACGATAAAAGCAGCAAACCTTAGTGATCCTCTGACATTTCTGTCCATAACTAGCTCAAACAAATACATAACTATCAAAAATGTTAGCAGATTATGGTATGAATTTTTTTTTCTTTTTCTTGTTCAGCTTAATTGCAGTTATTCTCAAAGTCCCTCACAATCTCCTCCACTCATGAGGCCAAGAAAATAACACTGTACTCATTTTAGAGCAATTTATTGGTTAATTACTTTCAAATGACCAAAATAACTGTTCTGTTATTCGTTAATTGTGCTGTTTCTCGACAGATGATCCTTGTCACATGAGATTAGTTCTGACCTAGAGAGAAATGGTGGTCTAAACTGCATCAAGCAGACTGATGTGCAATCTGCTAACTTCTGATACCGTCCTGCAGGTGGTGGCCAAGAAGTACAGAGGCTTTGACATCCCCAAAGAGATGACCGCCATCTGGAAGTACCTGAACAACGCCTACATGCGCGAAGAGTTCACCAACACCTGCCCCAGCGACAAGGAGATCGAGATAGCCTACGGAGACGTAGCCAAGAGGCTGGTCAAATAAGATCCTCTGTCCTGACCTCCTCCCTCCACACTCCCCTTACACCTCCCCCTCCCCAGCACCGGGACTGATGTGCTCATTCATGAGAAAGAAAAAAAAAACTCTGGACTTCTTTTCCTTCTCTACTCATCTAGAGCGAACGCCAATGCATGAACCCATCTCGATTATTCCCCCCCTCCCTCCAGTTTTTTATGAAGACCTCTTTAGTTGCTTCAGCAAAGGTCACCATTGTTCCACCTTTCATCTTTAATTGCTTTTTGAATTGCATTTGCTGATGATTGTTGTGAGATGGCGAGGCGACGGAGAAGCAGCCAGACTCATGTATCAGTGCTTATCAGTGTTGGGAGCCTCGTCAGACACGCTCCCTGATAAGTGACCTTCAAGCTGACCTCTCTGCCTGCAGGAGAGAGGTCCAATGCTTTTGTCGTTTTCTGTTCTCTGTTTAATATTGAAATGGCTCTTTCTCAGATTGCTATAAAATGAACACTGAGACGCATTTCTTTCCCTGTCCTTTGGCTTATTAAGAGGCGTTGTAAACAGTGTTGAAGCTTCAGGCTCAAGTATTTGACAGGTTTAAAGTAGAAGCTGAGGCTAATCCAAACCTGAGTGGTCGACATGTCAAGTGAGAGATGCTTTATTTTAATGTTCAGCTGTTTAAAATAAATCAAAGTAATTGTAAGTGCAGGTATAGTTACCTGGCATCCATGCTCTGATTTCCTCATTGCCTCAAATAGGCAGAAGTCTTGTAGCTCAGCTCAGTAGAATTGTAGGGACGTTCCCGTACTGGCTGCAGAGGGAACAACTCAGGAAAAATCCAACCTGAGGTCTGAGAAATATTCAACCATATGTAGCTTACCGATGCTCAAAGATGTGTAGACTGGCCTTTTGTTAATCACCACATTGCCATATAAAGTGTTCATTTAGACACTGAGCAGCACAGAAAAGCTCGCAGACTCTTTCTTCTCTTATGAAGCACGAAGGAAAGTCTTCACTTTGGTCGCTCTGACTGTAGCGGTGGTATGGATTACAAGTGGCGGACCAAAAAGGGCACATTATTCTGTTCTCACTGTGGATAGGATGACTCCGGCTATGTAAACTAGTGAAGTCACAAAAAAGAAAAAAAAAAAAAAAACGCTCACAGTTTCCTTCTTCATAACCGATGATGTGCAGTCAGCACCAGGAGAGATGACACTAAAGATATTTATGACAGAACCATCGAGGAGAGGCGCAGTGAGACCAGCACCTGGTCGAATTAATTTCACTCTCTCTCCAGTTCGTAGGTCGATCTTCAAGGTAGTGAATGTATGTTTGATACCGTAGCTCCAAAAGTGCTTTAGTTCAGATGAAGCAAAACCTGTTTGGTTTTCTCCCATTTGCCATGTTTCTCAGACATTTTGTTATGAAACAAATTTGATTAAAATACAAAAAAAGGAATTGTAAATATTTGTTTTGATTGCTCAGAATTCAATATGTAAATTTTCTACATTTCATCAGAATTTTGAGGAAAATGGGCCATTTCTCGCCTGCTTGGACTCTAATTCCAGATAAACCATCTTTGCCTTGTTTTCATTACTACATGAGTGTGTACAAAGAAAATATCCAAGCTATGTCATGGCTTTTTTTTTTTAACAATATTGACTGAATTGAAATAAACTTCTTATTGGCACTCTGACTTGTGTTTGTGTGTAAAGCTTCAGTGTTATTATCACACATCAGTCTTGTCATTTACTAGAAGACGCTGGGTTGTCTTTGGCCCTGAATTCTGTTTACATGTTTTCAGATCACTGTTTAGAGCCCATACCAATCGGAAAAAGTCCCCCTTTGACTGAATGCCTGAACAGCTCACATAATGGAGCCTTTTATCTTTAGGCTTTAACCTCTTTAGAGTTCAGCTTGAAGCTTCTTTCCTGACCAGTTTGACCAAAACAAATTCTCAACCAAATCTTTTAACCTCATCTTCTTTCCAGTCCTCCAGCATACACAATACCCCAACCCTGACGCTGAAGCAGCTAAATGGAATTCAGCCATCATTCTTTCGATTATTTACACCTGTGCTTTTCCTGCTGTGACATGTCAAAATGTCTTCAGTGACAAACAGGCCGATTGCATCTGTCTTTTTCTGTGTCACAGATCAGGTATGTACCAGTTCAAAATTCATAAAGTCTTATTTAGTTGAAGATAAGATAAAACTTTATTGATCCCATGCCAGGGAAATTAAATTTGAGCTGTTCACGCTGTCAGTTATTCAGGTGCAAATTCATATTTGGGACATTTTTACCTGTAGCTACACAGCTTTAGTATCCGACAGAGGGCCCCAGCGGGCCACAGTGAGCTCCCCAGCAAATAGATGAAAGAGGAAATGTCACTGTTATTTCACTCTTATGGTAAAATCAATGGGAAGTTTTCTGTACATGAATGTTTTTGGGAGGCATGTCATCTCTGTTCTGTGTCATGTGCATTAAAAACATCTCATACTGGGCTTCTTGCTTTACACTCTTTTGCTTTGGGAACCCCTGGGACAAAGCATGTTTGTTTACAGCTCCCCATCTCCATGGAATGTCTCATGTGGGTGTCCACCCACTTTGGGCTCCACCTCCCCCTGAAGACACCCTCTGGCTGTCAGCTTGATGATGTTTTTCAGGCAATTCCCTACTGTTCTGAAGCACAAACAAGTCTATTCTGCAGGGCCGATTGCAGCCAAAGTTTCGCAAGAGAAGGAAAAAAAAGGTGTGGGGGCGAACAGTTTTTGGGTGTTCTCCAGATCATTAAAGTGTCATGTTTCAGCCCCACACATTCTCTGCTTCCTTACTGGTGAACATGGACGAACACAGACGTGTGTGCGTGCATGTGTGTGTGTGTGTGTGTGCGAGTGAGGTAAGAGAAGACACAACAAGGCTGGCTATCATTCAGACCACACACTCATTACAAGCAGGGTGAGTGTATTAGTGTAATTGGGTAATGAAGGTGAGGCCAGGAGGAGCTGAGTATTGTTTCCCAAACATGTTGACTATGTCTGTGTGTGTGTGTGTGTGTGTGTGTGTGTGTGTGTGTGTGTGTGTGTGTGTGTGTGGAAAGAGCAGGCTATATTACACACCATAAGAGGGAGCCAACAAGTCATCTAAGCTCCGAACACACACAGGTTACAGTCACAGTTGCTTCCGTGGATTTTCCTTTGTTAGCATATGAAAAACGTGTGGCCTGGACACACAGGAGTGAAATGTCTCCACCCTTGATGTATGTTTTTGCCATCACGCTTTTACTTTAACAGCTAAATCAATCAGCTGTGTGTTTCCACTACTAACAAGCTCAGCAGAGCCTTTTCTGCTTGGCATCTACTCTTTCTCTGCAGTGCCAGTTCAATTTGCAGGTTTTACACAACACCCATTTATACAGCTGGCTAAATATTTACTCTGGTAAAGTAGCTTGCTCATGGGTACACAGTGATATCCCAACTGGGTTTTGGGCCTACAATGTGTGGAAAACCCTATTTGCATATGGACTCCGTGCACCTGACATTTGATGTGGATACATATAAGTTGCTTTGTGTTCAGTTGACCCTGTTAATTGACTGCACGTGGGATTATCCCTATCTGAAAAGAGTAATCTGTGCTGTAAAATATCTTTTTATGTTTAATTTGCCCGTAATATTCCATTCTTAAACATTATCTAACCTCTATTATGTCAAGTTTAAATGAAAGAAAAGGATAAATGTTATTTTCGCTGCCGGTTTTCAAAGTTCACTGTGGCCAAAAGGCAAAGTCTGTCATTATCAGTTTAAGATGTCAGCCACAAGTAGCCTTTATAGTGGTTTTAGAGGAGCTAGACAGGCGGCTGCATCAATATTTTTAAGTCGGTGTGCAAATACATAAATCTTTAATTTTGAACTTTTCAAGACAATTTCAAATTTTCTTGAGGGATAATGCAGCCATTTCCAAACTTATTCTCACCCCTTATAATCAAAATCAGCTTGTGATGTCACCGGTCACATTTGTTTATGATGATGTTTAGGACCAGGTCAAACAAAGAGTGATCATCATTTCATTTGACCATTTTCTAAAGACCTTAAGAGATATTCTTTTGTGTGTTTTTACAACAAAAACATGAGAGATTAAAGAAACATCTGAAAAAATTGTTCTTCCATCCTGATAATCGTCCCTCAGATTTGTCCTGTGACAACCTGTGGGGCCTAAAGTACGTGAAGTACATGTGGTGATTATTATTAATGATAATTATGTGGTCATGAAAGTATTAATTTCCTATTTTTCAGGTACAGCAGCCAGAAACTGAGCTTGTGCTTCATGGCACACCTTGAAGCAAAATAAAAAGTCTCTAGCTGTCTAAACACAGTGTAAAAAAAGAGTCCACTTGTGTGACTTGTCAATGAACTAATAACATTAATAATGGCTGCATTCCACTCAGGTGTGCCAGTGTCAGAGTTCCGTACATGCTGGCTCAGTGGCAGGATACTGGCACATCTGAGTGGAACCAAAGCAAAATTAATGTTATTAGTTCCACCTGTGCTTTCACTGCAATGAGACGTCATGATGTTGGCTAATGAGAGGGGTCTACAAAAGAATTTTAAAGAATTGATATGACACCACCATAATTGCACACAGTAGCTTGGTAACATTTGGAATTACCTGTCATGTGGTCACACTCGTGAATGAGTGGGTATTTAACCACAGCTAATGAGCCAATCAGAAGCAAGCAGCAGAAATGAAAACAGCCGCCTCTAGCTTGGCACAGACCACAAGGCGCGTTGTTGTTGTCGTTGGATCGCGGCGAAGTTCAGGCATTTCTGTCAGACCACAGTCCTGCAGACCTCACAGCCACCATAATGCTTTCCATGCCCTTTATCTGCTACTTACATCTTCAGTAACGTTGGCCTTTATTCAGAAAATATGTTGGCAACAGCACGTGCCCTTCTAAACGCTCATGGTCTGCTACTAGTTAGCATGAGCGCGAGGGTATGTTGATCCTCCAACAAGGTGTGTTTTTCTTGCCAAACGTCTTCAGGTCGTACAAGCTGTCACTGACCCATCATCTCACATGTCTTTTTTGGCAGCAGCACAAGGTTTTTGTCTGGTGGCATATGGTTACTCGTGAATAGGCCCATATATACTCTGATCGCTCTGAAAAAACACATCAGTGTGCTTCCAGTGATGCAGAGTGGCACACTTATGTAACTTGAGAATATTCTTATATATTTGGTGTGTGTGTCCAAATGGCTTCCAAATGCGATGCATCTCAGTCGTTTGGCAATTTAGCCGGTGTCAAGACTAGAATAAAAGGTTCACTAAGAGGTGCGTTTTAAAAGTTCAGTGCGCTAACATTACAACAAATGATATTTTCTCAAGTGTAGCGTCACAATGCAGGTGACAAGAACGTCTTCTAAAAATCACATGTGAGACTACAGCAGTTTATATTTCCAGAAACAGTGTCTCCTGCTACACTGGATAAACCACAGACCTGTGAACAGCACCAGTCTTCAGATCCGTGTCTAATTCAGTGATCAAATCACACTGTGAAACTATTCTATTATAGTTTTTGGATAGAAAGTAGTTCCATGTAAAAATGTTGACATTATGCTGTATTGATTATCCAGAAAAACAGGGACATTATTCTGGGAAGGTTTTTCGTTCTGCGACATATTTAAAATTCCACTCTCCTCCTTTGTGTCAGGGCGGAAGCAGACATCTCAAATGGAACATCTCAAAACCTTGGCAAAGAAAAACAAGACGACTGCATGGCTGGAGACCATCACAGGTATGTCAGACAGTGTCTTCACTTGTAATTTGGGTGAACTGACCCTTTAACTGAAGTTGACCACATTTTCAAAGGTGGTCAACTTTTAACAGTTAAAGGGAAGGCTGCCGACATGTCCTTCAGTGCATCCTTCATAAGAGGCTGTTTTCTATTGGGTGCACATTGCCTCTGCCTCTGCGACAAACACTGTCACTCATTATTTGAGCACTTTAAGGGTCTAATGTTACCATACAAGATGGATTCATAGTGGAGTTCATTGTGGCATCAGCCACCCCATCAAGTCCCAGACCACCAAGTAACAGCCCAGTTTATCTGCCCCACTCCAGTGCCCGCAGTCAACCAGTCAGGGTGGGTTTTCTGTGCTCACATTGTTTATTTTAGCCCTCATTAAAATGTGGTGGGGTGGCTTTCTCTCTCCAGGCTTCAGTGGCTACTGTGGTGGGGAGATAGGGGACTGTGGTGGACCCCCTTGGGCGGCCCACAAAAAGCTGCCTCATCCCCTTCCCCTGCTTGCCACTCACCCCATCTGGGTCCTGCAGTCACACCCTGTGGCAAAGCTGCGGTTAACTGCGGCTGTTGGCTGGTAAAGAGGCGCAGTGAGAGTTCGAGGATACAAAGTCAAGTAGGAAAAGTGCCATTCACCATAATTGCCACTAGAGGGTACTCAGCCACAGTGAGCTGAAAGAGGGGGAACTCTCAAAGCTGGCAGTGACTATTCTCACAGGGGTTTGTTCTTATCTCCTTTACGTGGTCAGCACTTCTTCACAGGAAGCTTGATGAAAGTTGTGTGTGTGTGTGTGCATGGTGGGGGGTGGGGGGGGGTGTAAGGTAAGTGGTTTTAAAGAGAAAAAAGGCACCTCTGAGCCCCATCAGCTGTGTGGTTGACAGACAACTTGTGACGTCAGGTATTTCATGCCTCCAGGGGCCTCTGTCCAGGTTGTTTAGTCTCTTTATAAGACAACAGCAGTGGCCTGTTTTTTGTCTGTGTCGGAAAAACTATTAGAGATAAAAGACTTTGCTCTGTCAGCAGCCACACCTTCGCTCCACACCGTGCAAGATTTACCTCGCAGTTTATGTTATGCTAGTGTGTCAAAGCCTGCAGCCAATATCTGTCTGGTATGTGGTGAATTACTGCTGTGTCTGTCAGCCTGTGCATGTGTGTAACACTGCGTGAATGTATGTGTGTTGTTTCATAACCGAACCATACTCCTGTTGTTCCCTTTAAAAGGAATCAGGAAACGTCTGTTGGGTATGCTGATAATCCCAGGTGTGTGTGCGTGTGTGTGCAGAAGAGACAGTGTGTGTGTGTGAATGTCTTTGTGCTAAAGTGAACTAGCAGGTTCCCTTTCAGAGCCATACAGCACATCTAGGGGGAGTGAGAGGAGGTCTTTGAAGTTTAGGTTCTGCCATCCGTCTCCAGCCCGCTGGCTTTCTTTTCATGCCAGCCACTGCAGAGGCCAGGCCCGTTAAGGAGCAACGCCCCAGCTGGCTCCTCCCTGCCATGTCGCCATGGTAAAATGACAACAGACTACACTCACGTGCCCCCGTTGACAGCAGAGCTCCTCTCTGTTTTGATTTTGGCTTTTGTTCCCTCTGTGCTGCCTTTAAATAGTTGTCAGAAAGCAGCTGTGAAGTGCACAGCCAGAGTACAGTAGAAACAAGTGAGCAGACAGGCACAGAGCAAAAGGTAATGACCTTTCAGCCAATGTGAATGGACGTATCCAATCTGCCCACGCTGCAGGTGCAGGCCCTCCGTCCCAGCTTTCTCTCTGATCTAAACCAAGGCGTCTCCTTTACTCGCCAGCAGCCATAGAGGATGCTATGTCATTCAGCTTTAACACAGGAGGAGGAAAAGGGGAGGAGGAGAATGAGGGGAGATGTATTGATTGCCCTTAGCTGCTCCTTCATAGCCTGTGTGCATGGTTCGTGTCAGCTAAGCCCTCTAGCCTAATGGCTTTTAGACTTCCATTAGGTCGTTGCAGGCAGCGTGGTTTAAGTAAGTAACAAAAGGCTCTGTCAGAATGCTTTAAGCATTAATAAGACAGTCAGTGTTACCTCTACAGCCTGTCAGCTCATCAGGAAAGCACAAGTCGAGATCGCTAAGCCAAACGGCTGGTTTACTGTCGTCATTTTGAGCCTTTCTCTGGCTGAGCTCTTCTTGGTAAGCCCTGAGCCGGATTAGCTTGTAGACTTTGGGGAATTTGTTTGATTGAGCAGTGAAAGCTGTGGCTCACTCACCCCGTAAACTTGCAATGTCCCCAGACTTGTGCGCAGTAAAAGTCCCGTCTCCCACTGACAAACATGTGAAGATGTGCCAGCAGTTCTGAACGTTTGTACGGTTCGCTTAATGAGGAGAGACCTGTGGCCCAATACTGGGAAAGGGGCTCAGTAGGAATGAGGTTAGAAGTGCATCGTATGGCAACAGAACCACAGGCCTAAACTGCCATGAAATGCGCACGCTGTTGGGTTTTGGGGGATTTAGTTGTTTCTTAGGACCGAGGTCCCTCTCTTTTGCAGACAAAGGCACTGTGGCCTACATTGGTTTCAGATCGCTGTAATTATTGGGTGCGTCTGGCTTTGATGGTGCACACTTGCATTTTGAGATGCAGAGAGGCTGCACATATCTAATAAGTATATGAGTTTACACATGTACCCCAAAACATGCACATATACCTTTATGTCTCCGGCTGTATTTCATACATGAGTCCAGATCACATTCGCCTGATTCTTTCCCACCGGTCTGTGTGTGCTGCTGCACTGACCCATTTTGCCCAGCGAACTCCTCTGCTTTGTGGATATTGTGTGGTGTGTTTCCCCCTGGTCTGTCTGTCTTTAATGCCACTGTGTCCCTGCAAGCCCTCAAAGTCCTGGGCTTTAATGCATCAGTTACCGTATTTTTCCACCAAGTCGACTGTCGCTTGCCGGGAAGGCTGCACGTTGTGTGTATGTGCGTGCGTGCACCTCTGCCATTTTTGGAAGCATCCCTGTGTTCTCTCTGCCCCAGCGCTCGAGCTACGGAAGCCTCCTGGGTCCGTTTCTCCTGCGGCTGGACCACATACCCCAGAATCTTGCTTTGGTTGGAAGCGTGTCTACTTTTTTCCAGAAGACAAACTCCTCTACTGTCTCCCCATCCTGTATTAACAGGCTGTGTTTGGCCCTGGACTCACCATAACAGGTCCGCTCTGGGTTGCTGCTGGTTACAGTAAAAATCAACACCTCCTCTCTACCCCAGACTGAGACTTTTTAATGTGTGGATCCAGTTTCCCCCACGTGCACTTGGCCCACTCAGTCGTCAGGAGGTGTGTATGTATCGTGCTAAACTCTCTCACCTTTAAGGGCCTCTCCATAGACTGCTAATTAGTTTGAAATCTGTAGTTTTCGGTCTTATTAGCTTGCATGATAGAGCAGATCTGATTTGACATTATGCAATAATAGACTGACTGTCATTTATCACCGCCTCTCCTTCCTACTCTGTCCCTTCAGCGGGACATTCGCTGGCAGTGATGTTCTGGGATCACCCCTTCGCCATCAGGGCCACCTTAAGCATATCTCAGAGCTGGAGGACAGCTCTAGACTGGCTCTCTCATTGGCTGGCTGCTCTCTGATCTGCCAACCAAGCAGGAAACAACAGAAGGCCAGAACAATGAGCTGGCTGCACATCAGTAGGGCTCGCTTGGGCCTCTCCCAGACGCTACGTCTTATTTCCTTTTTGATTACTCACGCCTGCCTGATGAGCGGCACACTCACACTCCTCTCTGTCTGCCTGCCTGCCTGTGAGAGAAATCACAAAGAAAAGACTTTTTGTAGGAGACTGGTTTTGATTTGGAGGCTGGAATGCCTTTGCGATAATGTCGCAAGATTTTTTGGCAGGGGTGTGATGTGTGTGAGACAAAAGGAGAAAGCTCTTTTCGGGGGGGTTATGATGTATGTACGCTCATGATTCAGACACATCCAGGTATCAGAGACCACATTTTTGAATATTGTAGGGCTGTGTTGATGTGCTTTTCTCTGCTGATTTATGTCAGTTTCCACTGATGGCCTTCCAGGATTTGCCCATAAACAGCCTTTAAACGGAGGAATAGTAGTGTTGGCACTAAAGTCCAAACTGTATTGCCACCCAAGCATGCAGATCGCCTGCTGTGGGCTGGGTCCCCTTTGCCTGGCCCTTACTGACTCCCACCACTGCTTGTTACCCCCCCTCACAGCCAGGCCGGAGGTAGGAAATCAAACCAATTACGGTTGTATTTAAAGAAAATTGGAGCAGGGCCGGAAAAGTGGTTGCATTTCCAAAAACCACAAAAAGAAAACTGCAGGGCCACTCTTTGGCAAAATACAGGGTAACTGTGGAGTCGAATGGCATTTCTCAGAAAGCACAAGGAGAAATCTTTTGTTTGATTCAGCGTACGAACAATAAATATCTTTTTTTTCCTAAACAACCCATCTTGAGACAATTGTATACCAACTAAATGTCCACCAAAAAGTTTTCCCTTCATTTCCCTCAATAATCTGTCTCTATGTCTGTCTCAGTGAGAGAGATTGATGGTTTTCGGTCCCTGGTGAACCTGTTTGATGGATGGTTTTTAAGGACCGGCTGTGTTTATGTTCAGGTCTGCCGTGCCCTGCTGCGAGCGGCCTGCCAGAAGGCCGCACCTCATAATGTGGCTGAATACACCAAGACGTCCCACAGCCCAAATCCTCCTTGGCTCGCTGCGCTGCTGCAGCCCCTGCTGAGGTACCATATAGGGCCTCACATAAAGCACAAACACCTGTAGGCTTCAAGCTGAGGGAGGATGAACTGTTTGTAAGCATGTGTACGAGCCTTCAGCCAAAGTGTGTCACAGTCTGAGAACCATCTTTACAGCCAAAAAGCTTGTATGGGATCAGTGTTGTAATTGCCACCCCCTGATCTGATGCTTTCTCTCTGATCCTCCTCCTCGCTGTCATCTCTCAGGGAAACCCCCCTCATTACCAGGCCCTGAATGTAAATGCCTCATTTTCCATCCCCCCACAGGCCCTCTTTGTTCCACGGGCCATTTGGCTGTTATATTTCGGCACTTAAAAGCAATTATTCCTGAATATGAACGCTCCATAACAGACGTCTCCAGACTCTCTAAAGATACATTTTTTTTTCCTTCATCTTCCTCTCTGCCTCATGGGCAAAAACAAAAGGAGGAGAAACCAAGGTGTCTGATGTCTGCGTCTAGATCAACACACATACAACATTGATGTCTGCGTGGATGTCGGCAAATTCACAAACTGTACACACTCACACTCGACGACATGCCTTTGTCCGTGCAGGTGCAATAACACACACTCAAACTGTTTACCTCACACGCACACACCATAAAGAGTGTAAGATGATCTCCCATTAAGGATGAAAACAAACCAGTGAGTGGGAGGTGTCCCCCGAGGAAGTCCACAGTCGCTATAGTGGAACTGTGGAACCATGGGAACTGGTTAGCAGGGGCCTGCGGGGCAGTACGGCCAGACACGGGGGTGTGCAATACTGCCACGCACACACACTGCAGACAGGAGACACAAACACCAAAGCGATGGCTTATAGTCACCTCACCTGTCTAACAATAACAATAGCTGTCATTTTATTGAGTGTCAGCCGCAGCTTGATGTGTTCAGACTCTGCTTTGATTGGCTTGATGTTTACGATCAGTCTGCCAAAATAGCGGCAACAATAAAAGGCTGGCTGTTTGGGGAAAGAGCGATGATATAAGAAAGATGACGACAGACATTTTTTATGTGAGGCTCTTGTGTTTAGTGACACTTGAGAGGATGAGGGGGAAATATGTTTTTAATGTTGACGCTCTGTCTAACAGTTTATGGGTTAGAGGGGGCTGTAGGTCTGTGGTGCTTCAGCGGTTTTCACTGATTTCTTTACAGCCACATAAGCCCCGTCTGGTGAAAGGATATTAGTCATCGAGATTGGTGCAGAGTCTCCGAACGCCATTTACTTGTAGACAGAGCAATAAACAACTGAAGGCATACATTTCTCTGACTTTGCTGCTTCCACAGTAGAAAGTGGGAACAAGAAAAGAAGGGACGACGTAAGCTTTTAATGGTCACTCATGTTCCCACGTGATCCAAAACAGACTTGAGCAATCATCCTCGTTTTACTCACTACTTGCGTACATGGATGAAAAAATAATGGCGACAGAAAGATAGAAAGTGTGTGTGTGAACCACCAATTTAGTGTGTTCCCCTGCTTGAGCAGGAAGTGAACAGAAACCTGGTCCACAGGGATCTCTCGTTCCCCTTCTTGCCTTCTTACCCGCCCCCCAGTCAGGACCCCACCGTGAAGGGGGAAAGCCTGGCAGAGCGCTACAGTGTGTGGTGTTTGTGCTCTGTGTGTGTGTGTGTGTGTGTGTGTGTGTGTGTGTGTGTGTTAATTTCCTGTTTTATAGAGGAAGCAGTGTTTGCGTGTACAGATCGTTCAGATTTTCTCTGTGAGAAAAAAAGGACAGAAAAAAAAAAAAACGATTGTGTCAATTCTCATGAATCTGTATGGGAAACAACTAGCATTGTTTCTGGGAAGCTGCCCCACTCTCAGTAAAAACACATCTTGCTCCACTTGGAGACTGCAAATACAACGTCGAACTAAAACTCTGAAGATGTCATTTCATCAATCTAGAAAATAAAAGATCCTCAAACAGTACAAGCTATTATCCACTAATATCATATGCTCCCCTTTAACTAACTAATCAAATTAAGGCCAGATTGGTTAGACACAGAAAGCTGTGGTCATCATGCAATGACAAGAATTTAAATCCAAGCCATTAGGGCATCTAAATGAAAGTTAGCTGCTGTGGTCTTCACCAGAATACCCTCTAACCATGGTCTGGGCCACAGGTCCTCCATGCAGTAGTCTGCAGGGTTTTCTACATATAAGTGTGCAAAGGTCCTCTTCTGGTTTTGACTCATTTACATGTCTTGGTTTCCAATGACGAGACCAGTGGGGAAGGATGACTCAGTGCTCAGCACAGAGCCTTGCCTTTTACTTATCAGCCCTATGAGGAAGCATCTTCGTATGACTTCTGACTTGTTAATTCCTTGAATCGCAGCTGCTGCAAGAATGAAAATTCTATAAACTTAAAATAGCTTTCCAAAATATATAGCAAAATAAGAAATGATGATGAATGAAGAATCAGTTTCTTTGAGGAATGTTTTTGAACACATTTCTCATACATTTTGTAAATTTGTTATATTATCTAGTTTTTTTTTGTTGTTGTTGCTGTTGGGGGGGGGGGGGGGGCATTTCCGCTTTATCATGATGGTGACAGCTGCAAAAGAGAGAGTAACAGCAGTGGATGACATGCAGCAAAGGGCCCAGGCTGGAGCTGAACCTGCATCTCTGCAGAAAGGACCCGGCCTTCATACTGCAAATGGTGCTCAATGAGCTGCCAGGGCACCCGAACACATCTTATATGTTGATGCTAACTGGTAGATTTACCTTACAGAAAGACATGTGTTGAAATGGGTAAAGGTGCATTAGAAATAAGTGTAAACATCTCACATCCTTGTCTGACCTTTTCGCTTTTTTCAAAGAAATCAACATTCAATGTAAACTTAATATTCAGGCTGCGATGAACAACTATTTTCATGTTTCATGTATTCTTATTTTCATGGTTTCATCTGCAGACTATTTTGTTGTTTATTTGATTCACTCTTTCATCTCTAAAATCTCGAAAAAAAATCACAATTTCCTAGCATGTTAAACTTGCTTGCTTTGTCCAACCAACAGTCCAAAACAAAGATATTCAGTTGCAGATTTATTTTCTGTTCATCCACTAATCAATTAAATCAACTCTATTCATCATAAAGTGATGTATCTTTCAGCGCTGCTGAGAAGAAAAAAACACTCTAAAGGTCCTGTTTTTCCGTCGTTCTCAGATCATCTGATCTTCATATCTTCACTCTCTCACACACAATGGCGACCTTCAGTTTATGGCTCTCTAGATCGACATGATAGTGAGACTGTTTCTGCAAGAGCCTTGTGCAAGCTTTCAGTGATCCTCTGGGTCTGAACGGGAACCGAGTCCTGGCCCTATGGAGAGGTGCTCCACTGTGGGAACCGGGAGCTGCGTGGCGTTTTGCAACACAGAAGGGTCTCTGTAGACCCAGCATTGATGAGAAACTACCTTCAATGGGATCCCTCTGAACTAGGAGCCCCCTCTCTTCATCTCTCCTCCCTGTCAGTGAGGCAGCACTGGTCCATCAGTGTGAGAACGGTTGCATCACAGCTCTCGCGGTTTCTTAGCCCCTGGCCCCTGTGTTTCTCGGTCAATCTGTGGGAACCCTGATCTTGGACGACAGCCTCTGTTCCCACCACCAGTCTGGTTAGAAAATAGACTTCTGGTCATGTACCAGGCACCCAAACCGAGCCAGTTCTAGCCCGCTCCTTCTCACGGGTCTGGGGGAGCAGAGGTCAGCGGCTGCAGAGGGGGCCCTAATGGCTTTCTTATGCAGGTACCGCAGAAGCAACACGGGATACTGCGCTCATGAGAAATGAGAGGGTTTTAACGATTCTGAGCTCTGTCCAAAACACTCCCTCTCTCTTTTTCTCTTTTCTTCTGTCTCTCGTATCTCTCCCTCTGTCTGCCTCTCATTTAAATGTATAAATAGCGCTTTAATCGTTCTCATCTTTCTGATTAAGTGAAGATAAAGTTTTGCGAGGGACAAGGCTGGCTTCTGCGCCGTTCCCCAGAACAACTGATTGACTTGACGAGCTGTTTTTCCCTCAATGATTCTCATTGTTTCAGTTTTTTCTGTGACGTTCACAACCATGCCTCCAGTCTCTCTCTATGTTTCATCCACTTAAAATGCAATTTTCTCTGTCGCCCTATAAACCAATTCATCATGCCTTTTGACTGCAATTACATCCAGACGAGCGGCCTCGTCCAGGAAAACGTTACCCCTCTTTCCTGCAGTTACAATTACAACAGGGAGGAGATAAAAAAAAAAAAAAAAAAAAAAAAGCAGCTCAGCTCATGTACATCCATGACAAAGACAGAGCCAGATGAGAGCTCCTCTGCTCCCCACATGTGGACGAGAGGTCTCACAGAGTGTGTGAAGACAGCTGGAAAATCCCCCTGAGCTCGGCTTAATTGAAAGCTTATCATCTTCTCTTTGTGCTTCCTGCGCGTCGCACAGAGCCACTCCGAGAGGAGACCTGGAGGAGACGGTGCAGATCTGTCACACACTCACACTGTGAAGTGGAGCTCTGGCTGTCTGGGTGGAGGTTGGTGTGAGATCTGTCAGCAGGGGATTGCGTGTGTGCGTGTGCGTGTGTGTATGTGTGGAAATGCTTTGAGCGCACAGTTAATTGAATACAGTGTGTATCAAGGCTGCGTGTGTGCGTCCTGAGGCTTTGTTGCTGTGCCAACACTGCCCCCATAGAAGGCCTGACGCAGACACACACGAGGGATAGAACCGAATGAGAAGAAAGGATAAAAGAGACGAGGAGGAGAGATACAGCAGAGTGTAAACAAGGAAAATAAAAGAATCTGAGGGAGAAAAACAAAGCGTTTAGAGGCGAGCGCCCTTTCATGGCGCATCAGCAGGTGGCATTAGTTTGAGAGTGAGGAATTGTGGGTATTGTGTTTCAGGTTAACCACATGAGACTTCTGAAATCAGACCACCCCATAAGGTTGCATCTCGACTGTTTAATCTCGTGGCTCGGCTTCAAATGGGCCAAACAGATGCCATCAGCGCCGCATAAATTAACAACCACGCAGCCGGTAAGAAAGACGGCCGACATTCCAAACTTCTCCTGTATTGTTTTTAACAAGTGACAACTTGCCGACGTGCGCTAACATGGAGGCTGCCAGGGCGGTGTTGGATTCCTGAGCTGCGCTTTATTTACGCTCTGGGTACCAGCGTGTTGACAGCTGAGGCATTTTCAAACCCAGGAGAGGTGTGGGGTAATTGGCAGTGAGAGTCTCACTAATGGAGGAGAAGAGGATAATTACTGAAGGAGGTTATTGGGAAGGAGCTACCAATGAAGTGCAGGGTTAGGAGATGGGGGCAGAGGCATGGATGGTATTTACTGTATGAGGCTGAGGAAGAAGACGGGGAGAATTTGTTGGATCAGAATGTGCTGGCATGAGATCGGGTCCCATGAACGTTTTTTTTTTTTTTTTTATTTCTGCCCTGCGCATTCGTCAGCTGGCATGATGGCGTCTTGGTTTGTAGAGGTGAAATATACCCCGTGCCTCCATGTTTAACGTATTCACTGTCAAATCCTCTCCCCTGTTGAACTTTAAAAGACTTCATAATCCAGACTTTAAAGCATTGAGTTTCAAAATTAGAGAGCTCTTATGGTATGCAGTTGTTTTTATAGTGAAGTGAATAATGCAGAAGAATGTGGCCATAAATGCTGAACCTAGATCTAATGTGTGTGTGATTTTCCTCAAGAGAGAAGGTGGTACCATTAAGCTGAAGGAAAAATGATGTGTTCTCATGACACTCTCCCGGAGTTCCTTTTAATTTTCTTTAAGAGTATTTTTTAATGAAATAAACAGCAGCTGGGAAGACAAAAGTGAGACATGTTTTTTAATTAAAATGATTAAAAACTACATTATCCGCAAACTTTACAAGCACTCAATATGGAAGAATGAACGATATCATTACATACATAGATGAGATTCTTAAATTAACATATCAGTTTCAGATGTACATGCTTTGAGCGTAGAGAGAAATGAAAGGAGCAAGATGAATTAACATTTTGGTATATGAAAAGGAAAATGGGCATCTTGTAAAAAGAAAAAAAAAACATTGTGCTCTTAAATCCAATATACAATAAAATACAACTCACTTGTACACTTTGGCTTCCTAGTTTTGCATAAAGAATGACATTAGAGATCAAGACATGATTCATTTGCCACACATCTTTCCCATCATGAACACCCTGACAGTATTACAGGCAGTTGTGAAGATCTTTGGTTTTTTTGAAGGAACCACACAAATATAAGTACACATGTGGTCTCTCTAGCTGCATGATTTTTTGCCCATAATAAAGTAAGGTCCTCTACTGTATGAAGGCTCCAGAGGAGAGAGCAGGGAAACATGCTTTTCCTCTAAATCAAAGGGAGACAGGAATGAGACATCGCTGCTGATTGTTAAAAAAGAGGAATAAGGCAGAGGGTCTTTCTGTCAGATTTTCAAATCACCTTGTATGACTTTACCTGAGCTGCAAATGCAAGCCTTTTTTGGATCACTATTTGAAATTGAATCTCACTTTTATAGCAAACTAAGACCCATCTTTCAGAGTCATGGATGCGTTCTTCTCTTGGAAGACTTTTCTAGTAGATATAAGATACCTGATACCTGCTGTAAATACCTTCACATAGCTCCTACCCAGATGATCTGTGCAGGTGTATGAATTATTGGCAGAGCCATGAGCCCCTGGCACTCATGATTCGTGAATTAGACCAGAAAAGACTGAGTCGGGACCATAAAGGCTTCAAAGCACTTGCTGATTATACAGAACAAAGGGACCTGTGCACAACAAGGGAAGGGCATTTTTTTTTTTTTTGCTTAACTGCCCTTGGTGTTGGTAAGAAGATACCACTCTGACCCCACCTCCTCCTCCTATCCCTTCATCCTCACACTCTTCCTCCTCCAGGGATAGAGGGATCACACATGTAACTGCAGGGTAAAGGCCCTCCGGACAGGGGGAATGTGCACACACACCTGTGGTGCAGGAATGTGTGTGTGTGTGTGTGTCTGATCATGAGTTGTTAAAAGGACACTTTAAGTGTGTTCAGCAAATATATGTAAAGGAATATTTAATATTTAGTTAGGCAGAGTTTCAGCTATTTCTAATTACATAACCAAAAAAGAGAAATGAAAGTTCAAACATAGTGCAAAAATTAAGCAAATGGCTTATTTAGCGCAGGAAGGCAATTTGGAAATTGTTCAAAAGATTATGGCTCTAGATACACCATCTCACTAACAGAATCTGTTGGGCGTGGTTCGTAAGGAATAAAAGTATTTAGTGCATCAAAGCTACATTTGAAGACAAAATAATTACATTAAAGGTTTTGTTTTTCATAATTTAGTAGCAATATATTACACAAATTCCAAATTTATACTTAACAACAAAATATGGCATATATACTGTATATATATAAAAAAAAAAAAAGGAAAGGTAGAGAGAAATGCTTAAGGATTTTAGGGGTACGCGCACATTTCCTCACAATTTGGCTCAAATAAATATCAAAAGTAAACCGTGTCATCCAGTTCAAAAATATCAGACGAGGACTTTTTTTTTCTTTTCTTTTTTTTTTTTCAGAAAAGGGCTTGAATCAGAAATCTAAGGAAACAGTAAAGAGTAGAGACAACAGGACTTAAATATTACTGCCGGAAAAGAAACCAATAAACACCTCTCTGTCTCTTACATTCTTCAAAATATCAGCCTTTGTCCTGTTGAAACTGAATACACTGATGACACAGCAGAGGATTCATTTCTTAAACATGTGAGTCCTGACAGATAATGCGCTTTCCTCTCAGCGATTGTGTTGAAATCCACTGCATACCGTAGCACCAAAGGCTAATGAGTCCGTTTGGATAATAAATTAGGCAATAAGGTACTGCATAAGTACTGTGAGCACATGTCTCAGCCCTGGATGCAACTGAAGATGTCTTCACAACTGACACGACATGTGTTTGTTTGTTTGTTTGTTTGTTTTTTTTTGCAATATTCAGATTTGTACAGAACTTAAAGCTTAGAAGGACCGATTGCTACAGCAGTGCAGCCGTGCCTTGGAAGGATGTCGGAGTCACTCTGGGAGCAAACATCCGGTCCGGACTGCTTTCCTCCACCGATCAAGTGAGTTGGATCAGTCTGAACAGTCTTTTTGATGAATGTCCACTATGGTTTTTCAGTCCATCAGCCGTCCTGATAGGTCACACCACCACTGTCTCTTGTCTTTTGTCTTTGTACCTGTTTACACCAGACAAGTCAACCTGAAAGGTCACTATGGCTTCTCTGGTTTCACCCTCACGTCTATTTACAGCTGAACATCATCTCGATTTTTATGGCTTTTCTAGTCCTTTAAGAGTACATGTTTTAGCACAGTGCAGGAGTTTACTCAAAATTTACAAAATACATGGAAGTCTTGAGAGAGTTGGTAAAACGCAGGAAGTCTTTAAAAGCGAGTGCTGGAGAAATAAAAGACAAACATGCAGCATTTCTCTTTTTTTTGTTTGTTTTTTTCTTTCAGTGTTCATCTTTTTTTTGTTTTGTTTTGTTTTGTTCATCATCCTCTTGACTTTTCCTCCCTCACTTCTCCCTCTGATTGTCTAGCTGTCTGTCAGTCAGTAAGGCCTCCAGACGGATTCATCCAAACGGCCCGAGGCGCTCATGGCAGTGGGGGAGTTGCTGTGGCTGCCGTCGGCCTCCACGCCCTCGCTCTGGGTGTTCAGGCCCGGGTTCATCAGGCTGTTGGTCCCTCCGGTTCCCGTGGCCCCCGAGCATGACAGCAGGCGGGTTGGAGAGCGCTCGCCCCCGGTGTTCCCCGGTGCCACCATGGAGAACTGATAGGATCCAGAGCCTGTGCCGTAATACAGGTAGGAGTTGGACTGGAAGTTCTGGGTTTGGTTGTTTGAGTAGGGGGGCGGCAGGTAGGTGTGGTATCTAGAAGAGGCTGACATGCTGAGGCCGCTGATGCCGGTGCTGGAGGTGTTGGCGGAGTAGGGGAAGGCCCCGGGGTAGTGCATGCGGGGGTCCGAGAAGCGAGGGTCAGTCAGCGGTGACAGAGACGGGAAGGTGGTCCTCTGCTGGAAGATATCTGTAGTCCCTGTTGGCAGAAACAAAAGGAAAAAGTCAACACAAATTCAGCCGTGAATGAAAACTGCTGCCGTGATTATGAAACGAGGGGCTCGGAGAATTCTCATTTTCTATTATTCTAAAAACGACCCTCATCTCCAGGCCGGCAAACTTCCCCAAACCCCAAATTCTGAGCTCAGATTTCTTGTGATATGCCTGTCCATGGAAATGTTTGCTGAAAGTAATGAGCTGAGACATTTTTTTGCTTAATAACAGTCATCAAACACTGACAGCACATCATCCCACAGCCCCGTGCACAAGACTGAAGTTATGAAAGGGCCCCCTTGCCACAGCCCTCCTACCACTCCTTCAAAAGGAGAGAAACGTACAGTATTCTGTCTTACTCTGAGCAATGAAAAGAGGCATTGTCAATTCTGAAGGATGCTTTGTATAAACACAGACGGCTTGTTGCGCTCATATGCAGCTCGTCATAAATCAGACTAAGGCGACAGAGGCAGACAGTCACAATCAGAGACAGACAGAGACGGAAAAAGAAAGGAAAGCGGGAAGGAAGGAAGAGAAACAGAGAAAAAAGTGTGTGAATATCCGCTGAACTAATGTGTATCACAGTCCAGGACCTGTCAGAGTTAATGCTAAGTGTAATCTCACAGGTAATGGAGCGCTGTGAACCCAGCTGTTAGGACTTCAATTTCACTGCACACTTCCTAATTCATTCAGCTGACAAAAGGGAAATAAAAATATTGCTCAAAGGTTTGACTTGGCCGTTTGGTTCTCGGAGATTTGGGGCCACTACTGTCACCAGGTTAGTTCCTTAAGTCAAACACCATATTGCCCCTCGCACCAAACTGAGGAATACTATTGGCTGGCTTTGCATCCTGAGCATCAGATATGAACCATTCACAGTTCTGCAGTCATGTTGGACTTCTGAACGCTGCCTGCCACCTTGGGTTTGGGCAGTATGTTCTGAGGCTATGCTTTGTAAACCTCTGTTGTATTTAGCCACTGATTTCTCAAGTCAGTTTGTAGTTTTTACGTTTCTTCCTCTAAAGCAGGTTAAACACACACTGGCATCGTAGCTGCTTATTTATTTAAGCACTGCATAATAATTCTCATTTTGAGACTTGCGTGGCAAGTTAAGCATGTCAAGTCTTAACTGTTTTGTAGCTGAGCATTATGACACTCGGATACTTTAAAGAAGGTAAGGTGGCCAGCAGCCAGGCCGAAATAGTCTGGGCCTGTGAACGCCCTTCATGTGGTTGTACGCCACAACAACTAGAGAAAGTTCCTCATACCTGATGTCGACGTACAGTACCCTTTGTCCACACCTGCTGCTCGAACACACACTTGCACACTCACACACACCTCAGTCCATGGTTATTTGTTTGTTCGCAAGTGGCTTTCATGGGTCCAATGTGCCCACATGACTGCAAGTGTAAAATGTGGATTTTGATGGCAGAGAAAAGAGAGCTTGTATTTGTGAAATAGCAAGCGATTGCACGCCACAGCCCTGAGGGGGGAGAATGCCAAACTTGCGTGCCACAGTCTCGTTGAAATGTCTTTTCCCTATGTCTGGAGAACTGGGTCCATTTTCAGCTACAAAAAAAATCTGTTCCTTTGCAATTTCCATGGCCCCTGCAAAACTCTCTTTTTTTCTTTTTCTTTTTTTTTTTTCTCAACAACACATTTCTGCAGTTGAATTTCCTCTTCTTTTTGGGATGAGGGAGTTTGGTGGTGGTGGGGGGGCTGTTTCTTTTTCCAGAGTCTACCAGGCACCGGAGTCGGGCTGCATATCTGATTTCACGCGAGGAAAATCCAAGCCTTCAGCTGCTGTTGATTCGGGTGAAGTGGAGTCGGCCCACTAATTCCTACCGGACTCCCAAAAAGCCCTCTCTCTCTCTCTCTCTCTCTCTCTCTCTCTCTCTCTCTCTCCGTCTGTCTGTCCCTTCATCTCTCTGTCTGTGCTAAATTTAGGCTTCAGGGTGAAGCTGGGGAGGGGATGTGTGGCGTGGGGGCTTGATGGCAGCCCACCCCGCACATGATCTCCTTTTAATTGGAGTTGGTGGAAACGTGTTGGCTAAACTGCGGTGGGGATCGACTCCTGTGTTCTGTCAGGGGAAACTGGACTCGACACTTATCACAACACCTTAATGGGCTTGTGCAGTATCAAGCTCTTGGCTCTGAGCCAGGAGGCGCCTGCTACCACCTTTAACTCTCTGCAGCACAGTAGCTCCCTCTGGAGGAGAGGGCTGAACAAACTGCTTTGTAATTGAGAAGCAAAGTTTTGCAGTCTGCTTTTTCTCCATCTTAACCATGTTGCATACCTTACTGTATCCCCACCCTCCCCCACCCAGTATAAATACAGGCTACGCTGTTGTGGCTGTGGTAACCGTGGTGTATCTTTGGCAGAGAGGGTCTTCCTAACTGAGCCTAGTAGTAGCTGCCTGTAACCTCTGCGGCCCAAAACCACACATGATCTCCATTAGGCTCATCTGAAACGTGTTGACTAAATTGCAGGGACAGGAGAGGGGATGGACCCCAGAGGGCTAGCTGGCACAGTCTGCTGTCTGTGATGTTCCCAGTCTATGAAGCGGGTAGCTGGGAATCAGGGCTTTTATAGAGAACATAGTGTTCCAGCCCTCTCTTTTCCTCCTCTAGCTTTGAAGCATAGCGCCACGCACTTATTTAATTCTGCAACACCAGGGTGGAGTCCTCCTCCTTTCTGCTTAGCTCAAGAAGTCCACTAGTCCACAGTGAAGCGTGTAACCCAGATATGACAGGAGGTTTGCCTCATTTGCATACGGGAGAAACTGATTTTGGTTGTTAACATAAGGGCAAGTTTGAGGCAGTCGTGTCTGTGTGTGTAATTGTGCGCAGGGCCATGTGTGCGTATGCGTATGTGTCCGCATGTGGTGGCTGGCGATGAGAGGATGCAAATCCAGGCGCTCACCTGTGAAATGTTTACTCAGGCTTGATGCAAACTGTGACGGCCAGCGCCCTGGGAATGGTGTCTCAGGCAAATAAGTGGAGGGAAGGAAAAGGGAGAGAGAAAACCCCAGACTCGTGCTGCTACGCATAAAGGAACAGTGTGCCGTGTTTTGAGACTGTTTTCTCATCTCCTCCCTCGTGTCATCCCTCAAGAAACATTGCTTGTCCTTCCAGAGGCAAAGAGCGTGTCTTTGATTTCCTGACTGGTTGTAACAATAGATGCTGTGATAACCCAGAACAGGGTGATGATGACAGAGCAGCACAATGCCAGGGCAGAGCTGCTGCTGCTGCGTGGGCCAAAGAATAGGAGACCCAAATGAACACAAATGATCTCCAGGTGTTTTTTTAAGCGGCAAGGCTCTGGGGCCGGAGCATCATGTCGAATGCAAATTATAATCACCTCTGTACTGTGGCACCGCGGCCGACAGGCCCAAAGCCTCATCCATGTTAGACACTTCATCATGTGAGCACAGAGGATTTTTGCATGTCCCCAACTTGTGAAATGCAATACAAGCAATGGTAAAGGAAAGGAGATTTTCCTAATGCATCAACAAACAAGGTGGCATGATTAATATGTTTGTTTGTTAAGTAAATCCTTTTCTATGAGAGACATGATACTTCCTTTTAAAGCCGCTGTTGTGATGTGTGTTTTGCTGACCCTAGACGATGTATACTGTTATTGTAAGGATAAAAGTATATAAATACAAGTAGCATCATAGTGTATCACTCACTTTGTTTTCTTTACTGTCTGGATGTCCTGGCATTTCAAACATATGCCTGATTGTCTCGCTCTGCAGTCGATCCCTGCCTTGAAAATGCCTTGCACAGTAACTTATGTAAATATGTAATTCCCCGGTCTCAACACTCTGCTTCAGGCATTGTGTTATGTCTGCATTAAAAAAAAGTCTCTTTATTCTTTCTTCTGTGTGTGTGTCTGAATACGTGTCCTCATCACAGTGTGAGTGGATGACTCAGCACGTCTGGTGTGGTGTGGTGGTTTCTGGGTAGGGGGTGGAGAGGAGACTGAGGGGGCTGTTAGACAGCAGCAAAGATCCAAATCGCCAAGAAAGAAACGAAAGAAGGAGGGAGTGGGAGGAGAGGAAGGAGAAGAAGGCAGGCAGAGTGGTGGCGTTCTAGGAATGTTCTGGGGTGTTGTAGGGCCCTACGGGCAAAACGAAACAGACTCCAAAATTGTCACAACGAATGGCACGCCCTGTGTAAGGCCTGCCTTTCTTGCCTCTTCAGTATTGTTTGTTTCAAATTGAAAAGCTGTCAGACTATACTTATTAAAATGAATTAGTTTGCCTGCTCTGAGATGCTCGTTAAGGTGTACCATTGAAAAGTGTCAACTCTCTTCGGTAGACTAAAGTGCCTCAATTATCTGCTCTGTATTTTCTGAACCTGTTTGCTCACACTTTCCAGTAAAGGCCTTTGCTTCCGGGTGACCACAGCCCGTATGCTGCTTGCTGATTGGGCCGCAGATTATGATTATGTCTCAGTAACTAACAAACATGCTTAACAGCAATTTTCTCTTTAACACACACAAAGACACAGACATGCACATAAACACTCTTTCTCAAGTTTGCTCAAATTCATATCAAATTTAGGGTCAAACTGGGAAAACCTAGCTTTATTTTAGGAAAAAGCAGCCTTGAAGGAGAAGCCAAAATCACAGTTCCACAGTAATGTGGAAAAGTACAATAGCTCCAAAGAAGAGCACTGCAGTGTCTCACCTGGCCATGGTCTCAGGTCCTCCTCCACCTTGCATGTCTTCAGAGCGGGGGTGTCCATTTGCTCCGGCCACAGGGCTGGTGTAACACAAAATATGAACAATGGGTTAATAGTAGAATCCGCTTGGTGGAAATAAGTTAGTGAAGGAATTTAAGAGCTTTGTGGAACGCAGATAAACGTGTGTTGTATACATGTACGGGGTGAGGAAGTCACTGCCTGTGCCATAGAAATCTGAAGCACGATCCAAAAAAGCTTTTCATGACAGACTTGTCAAAACTGTCTTGACATCTGGCGGTTTGGAGACGTGTCTTCCTGTCACAGGTTGGCCTCTGCTGACTGAGCAGTGAAGACTGGGAAGAGGGGGGGTGGTTCTCTCACCAGAGTGAGACCAGGCTTGGAAAAACATGCCTGATGGGTGCATGGGAGATATTTTTGGGTCTTTCAGGCGAGACACTGGAGGGGCAGCGGAGACCTGTGAAGTGCAGGACACTCGCTAGCCTGTCCAGCCAAGCTGTCAAGAAGCGAAGGAGGGTCGAGGACCTACTGGCCCAACGCGTGGGACCCTGCTTCACACTCAGCGTCCACACCGCAGGAGGGGTGACACAAACAGGGGCTGTTTGCTCTAGGTCTGAGACGGTGCTGTTGTTACAAGACAACTTGCACGGAGCTCTGTGGACATGGGCAGGTTCAGCACATTTGTTGTACAGAGGTGCCGTCTACATGCCTCTGAGCAGTGCTACATTTTGTTAAAAACTTTCATCCTCAAACGTACAAAGTCTTTTCATCATAAAGGCAGAAATCCGAATATTATATAACCAACTTTTTCTCATGGTATCACTTTTAATGACAGCAGCAGTCAGCCAAGTGGTATCACTATGACTCTGCCACCCGCTGTCGAGATACCGCAATATAGTAAACTCCTAACCTCCTGTAGTGGCAATTAGGACCTAGAAGGATGCCAGAAGCAAAGAAGGGGGGGTGGCACTGGGCTGTCCACCTATAGCCGCACTGGGCTCAGCATGTGAAAGATCTGTGCTTCCCCTGGAGCTCCTCAACTTCCTTTGCAAAGGCCCAAATCAGCACTCAGTCACTGAGAGGTCCTGCACTATGCCTCACAATGGCAAATTCTTACACATAAATGGCCTTATTCAGAAAGGCTTCCAAGCAGCTGGTGCGATTCGCTCAAGAAAATAAACATTTCCTTCAAATATTTTGATTGGCCAGCAGACAACGTCAATACCAGAGGCACAGATTACCCCTGTTAATAAGAGGACCAACCCCCTGGGCGGTGCTGAGGAGTGGCGAAGGCAGGGGCTGAAATGGGAAGAAGCGGCGACTGCGTCACTAATAAGAAGCTTTGGGGTGGTGCCAGTGTAGTTTTGGGGAGGAAACAAATAAACACAAGCTCTGCTTTTGAAGTGCACGTGTAGATGAAAGGGGTGGCTGAGAAGATGTTTGAGCCAAAATGGCATCCATCCTCGTGACTCCGGATCCAGAAACGCCTCTGAGACATGTAATGCGCCTGCCGTAATGAAGCGTGTCATTGAGACACAGTGAATGCCGGTCCTTGTGCTGGCTTCCTGTTTCGCTTAGGCCTTAGGCGTCGCAACGGGGAGAGAATGTGAGAGAGCAAGCAAGACAGAAAGAAAGACGCCAGCGAGGGAAGGAGAGAGAAAGAGAGCGTGTTAGAGAGGGGAGGAACACGGCCTTGGCTCAGCTATGTGGGACATTTGATATGTCTTTTGAGCCCTCACTTATAACGTGAGCAAAAACAAACACATGGGCTGAAAAATCCTATGTTCTCTTTGAGAGCTCGGCGTCCTCCCACCCTCGCCCTCTCCCCAGACTCAATAGAGACTGTTCATGGCACACATGTAGTTTCTGTAATTGCTGAAATGTAAAACTCAGCCTGACTCTGATGTGAAATTATAACTTACACAAACAGTTGAGTCTGGTTAAAAAAAAAAGAAAAGAAAAAAAGAACTTGCTCTCACTTCTCTTTTTCTTTCTTTTTTTTTTTTTTTTTCACCAAGGAGGCGGCTTCAAAAGATTCTTCTTTTTTGTTGAAGAACAAAAACATTTTCAGTTTGAATTATTCATCTCAGGGTCACAAAAAGAGAGTAACCACAAGTGAAGCTTTCAGGCACCATAACAAATAAACTCCGTGGCGGCCATTGACATATTATGTAAATAGTGGAGTGCAGAAGTAAAACGATGTGTCTAAAGGACTGGTCCAGATTCCTGCTCGTTTTGGTTGTATTGGCCTCAGAGGGCCAGCTTCCTGCTTAGGTTTGGCAGAAATCAGCATGAAACCCAACTAGCGTGACGGCTATACTCAAAAGTCCACACCACAGCTACCTGACGGTGCTAATTTCCTGTCTCGCTCTGGCTTCTAATTGGCTGATCATGTCATTCTGGATGTGTGAATTAGTGTGCACCTCTCGGCTGCGGCAGTAGCAGAGTGCCGCCTCGAACCTGGGGGGCCGGCCAGCTTGTTTATGTGGGGTAAACAGTGTGGTCGCGGTGGACGAGGCGGGAGGGGCACGACTGCATTGGCCTGGTCCTCCATCAAACAGCACTTTCTCGAGTTAAGTCCAATCCAGAGGCCACAGCCTGAATGTACTGAACAAGAGGGCCAAAGCACAGCTGCAGCAGATGTGTGCCAGTTGTGCAGGAGGAAGTACAACATTTGCGAAAGTGTCATGAATAGAAAAGGTTTGCTTTTTTTAAATTAGCACGATGAATGCTGAGTACATTTAAAAAATGAAGTGTGTAATATATTATTTCTGCAAGATCCGACTGCCATTTTTAATAGCATCACCACATGGGTCACTCATTCAGACAGACAGCCGCACAGCAGTCACATTCACAGAGACACTTGTGCGCACTCACACACTTTTGGGCCTTCATCAAAGCACCGAGCACTTGACTTGATGGCGGAACGTTATGCTAGTGTCTGATATTCATCTTCAGAGAGGAACACACAGGTGTTGGAACAAATAACATGTTAAATGATACCACCTCAAAAGTGCCAGGACTCTTTTGGATGATTAAATTGCTGCTGAACCCCCCCCCCCCCCTTACTGTTAAAACACACTTAAGTTAAAAGAGCCGCTTTCGTCTCGGCTGTCTGTTAGAGGCTGTGCCAGGGGCTTGTTCAGTTTTGTCTGCATTTAAAATGGAACAAGGTAAAACTGCAGTCTGTTTTTCACTTTGCACTTTGAGGAAAATCAGATTTTCAATCATCTGTTTGCTTTTCTCAAGAGTGGAAAGAACTGTGTGTACATTACAAACGCAATGTCACGGTTAGATGTTAAAGGATGAACGACATTCTGTATCAGAGGAAGAAAAAAAAAAAAAAACTGCCACCCACAGACACATATAGTATACACATGTACCTCACTTGAGGTTTTGAAAACCAGAATAACAATTTAGCACTTGATTGTCTGAGTGTCAGATTTGCCCGACTGCACTAGTTGAACCACGCATTTTCAACCACACACACACACACACACACACACACACACACACACACACACTCCCTCCGCCCTGGCTGAGAATCATTCCACATGTCTAGCAGGCTTACCTGTGGCCACAGAAGAACAAAAACAAGCAGTGAATGCAGCGTCTGCCAGCGTGCAGGAATCCTGTCACTGCATGCACTGTAATGAGCTCTTAATTACCCCGTCTGTCTGGGGCACTAACAGAGAACTTGCAACACTAGTACAGAATCGTGTATGTGTGCGTGTTTTGTATTTTCAATGTGCCTATGGTGCAATTGTCCGTGTTTGTGTGTGTGTGCGTGCGTGTGTGTGGGTGTCTGTGCGTGTGTGTGTGTGTGTGATTTAAGAATCCAGGGTAGCATTGAGCAGATGTCTGGAGACATGTCCTGTTGACAAGAAAACCGAGACAGTATTTCATAGCTCAGACAACAAAATGAAGCAAGGAGGCTTTAGGAGGAGATGACACTGTATTTTCTTATTTAGTAGTCTTCAAGGGGAAAATGCAAGGTTCCAGCCCGGGATAATGGAAAACATCTTTTGTAACAGCAAGACGGGAATCCATTTAATTATAACGTGTTGATGGGCGATCTATCACCCGGTAATTCTCAAACAAACAGGCCCTGGGATTTAAAGTATCTGCAAAATACAACAGCGTCTGCAGGGCTGCCAAAAGCAGAAGACGTGTGTGCTGTTGATATGTAAACACCTCGCTGTGTCTCTGAATGGGATTTATTACAACAAGTCTATTTTTGTTTGAGCTTCGCTTGTAACACTGCGGTGTTGTTGTCTGTGCGTGATTCCTACACACACGGGAGCGCTGCGTGTGATGTGTGCCGCGACATACATTTCCATTCTGCAGCTCCGGCGCTCCAACAGATAGACAAGGTGGGAGGGAGAAGGGCCCTCTGCTCTGTTATTTAATTATTTTACCACTCTTGCCCTGCGGTATGCCGTCATGATGGTAATACCACAGATTAAGGTGTGTGGTTTTTACAGCCCTTCCCCTCGTCTGTCTCACTCACACGCGCTTCTTATAGACGGCCTACAGTCACAGGCAGCTGTAACGTGAAGCTCAAGGCCTTTACCGTCTCTGACAGCTCCAACTGATGTTAATGTGTTGTGTCTGCTCGCGGTGTATGTACTGTACGTGTGTGTTGCAACATCGCAGCCCTTTGAAGCCTGACAAGCCGATGACGCTCTAATTCCTGCCCTAATCCTGTGCGAGGCAGACGAGAGCAGAGCAAAGAGCTGCTCTGCGTCTGCTGTCTGGACCAAGTCTGTACACCTCTCCCTGCCGACCGGAGCGCCCACCCCGACACACACGCATACACACACACACACACACACACACACACACACATATACACACACTCTGTATTCAAGTCAGCCCTCAGAAACTTAAAGCTCCCAGTATAAGCTTAGCTGCAGGGGGCTTTTTATTGGCAGACAACGTACAGAGCTCACGCCAACCTCTAAACCATCAGAAAATTATCATCACAGTGGCTGTATTGTGTTGAAGCTCCGCAGTGTTTATTTTCAGCGTAACCGGTCGGTGGTGTTTCTAAAATGGCTGACATGTTTTCTCGTCAGAACAGGCTGTGCGAGGGAACAAAATCAATAACAACAGTAAGTAAGGACATGGGGGAGCAGGGTAAAATACCCTGTGTTCTCCGCAGTCAGCTGTAAGATAGGCCCGTACTGGTGACTCAGCGCTGCCTAAGCGAAGCACAAGGCCAAACACCGGTGCATGGCTGTGATACACACTGATAGAGTTCCACCCACACGGCCCACAGCTCCCAAACAAGTCCTCCTGTACACAGCAACATGTGGACACAAAGGTAATGAGATTCATTAGCTCGCATGAGAACTAGAGAGTGGGTAGGAGAGGAGGGCACACTGCATTCTGTGTGTGTGTGTGTGTGTGTGTGTGTGTGTGTGTGTGTGTTTAGTCTGCATGCTTCCAGACGTGGCATCCTGTTAAAGAGGCTCTGACATATGACGGAGAATGAACACTCATCCTCACTCCAAGCATCACCCACGCAGCTGTCCAGAGCGCACGCACACACACACACACATATGCATGAAACGACCCCCTCCCTTCGATCCAAACACCTCAGTCTGATTCTCAGCACCCCCCGACCCCTCCCACCCGCCCCCGCACATTCAACCAGTCTGACAGTGACGTGATTGCCAAGGTAGCGGGCGGCTGTTACATTCCTGAGGCTGTAGTGTGCGGCGTGCGGAGGCCAGCTTCAGCGCCCAGGCCAAGCTTGGTTGGCAGCACCCACAATGCCACCTGGCCACAGACTCAACCCTACGCGCTGTGGGGCCCAGACCCACCAACGCAGGGCATCCGGGGACAGAACTGACACGAGCTTCCCCTCGGACGGCCAACACATATAACAGCTCCCGGATGAGTGGAACAGAACTCGAAAGCCCCCCGTGGAGGAAACGTACATGAGCCGCTCTTGGCTTAGTTCAATGCGGAGTGAACAGCGTGTACTGTGTTGATATAGAACAGATTTGTATTACGGATTACTTACCCTCGGGCCAAGTAAAACTGATAATGTTTGCTTTAAAAAAGGAGTTATTTACTTCTACTTATTTAAGTAGTGGCAGTAAATGTGGGCTGATTTCAGTTACGGGGATGGTGGTTACTTGTGGTTGTATGTATCAGTGGTCCTCACCTTGTGTGGTGCTGAGGTGGGTTTGGTGGATGGGGCGGGGCGGATTGTTCCCTGGGCCTATTCGCATACTCCGCTGGTAGCGCTCGATCTCTGACAGCCTGTCGGAGAACTGCATCTTCTGGGGGTCTTCTATCTTCACTCTGTGCCCTGAAACAGCAACATGAGGAGGACGGGAAAGAGAGAAATCAAGGACTTGCCAATTTGCCACCTACACAACGAGGAAAATTGCACAAAATGGCCTTTTATATTTCCAGAGTTGTACAAAAATAGCAAAAACAATAACAAGAGTCCTATTGGAAAAGCTTTCCTTCAAATTTCTTCAAGGAGCCAGGTGGTTTGACATGTCCTGGAAAAAAAACTTGTCTTTGCCTGTCTGACTGAAATTAGTGTAAAATTGACTTGGGCTGTGAAGACCAACAATATCCTCCATTGTAATTCACAAACACTCACACAGGATGAAATTATATACGGGGCGGGGAGAGTCCCCATGTTTTTAGCTTCCGAATAGAAAAATATTTTTTTGAATGTTAGCAGACCTTGAAATACATTGGCTAGACACTAAATGTTACCCAAGCTGCACCTGCTGCCCCGTCATCCGCAGAAAACCTAGATAACGATAGTGGTTGCAAATGATTGCTTGAGGAATGCTGTTTTCCCCGAAGCTTAAGGCAAGAAATAATAAACTATGACTTGTTACATTAGACGTTTCTGCCAACGGATGAAGTGAAGGGATCTTTGCTTGCCTTGCTTAAAAAGCAAGGAATAGTGTGCAGATCTACCCCCAGTAACCACCTCTCTCACAAACACCCACACACGCACACACACCCATTCAGGTCTGACTGACACAGCACTTAGTCAGAAGGAAACACCCAGACAAGGCTACCAGACCATACAGTCATCAGTTTTAAACATAACGGATAGAAAAAAGAGAGAAAGAGAAAGAGAGGTTTTTTTTTTTTTAGTTCTGAGGGTGTGTGTGTGTGTGTGCGTGTGTGTGCGTGTGTGTGCGTGTGTGTGTGTGTGTGTGGGAGGTGAGAATGAACTCTGAGTAAGTGAAGCATATCTGCTGCATCTCTTTTATCCAGACCTGAAAAACTAACCGACACACTTAGTGCCCCTATCACTTTGATGCCCCGTTCAGGGAGATGGCAAGAAAAAAAAAAAAAACCCTCTGATCGTGCTTTTTATGTCGACACACATGTACGCAGACATGTACAAATACACATGTTCACACACACGTGCGCGCGCTCTACATGTGAACACACCTCAAATGTCAGACATGAGTCCGGATGAGGGCTCTGCCTCTAATGGGAGGAAGAGATTTTAATGTAACTATCAATGCACCAAAACTGTGTGTCAACCAGCATGTATACATTCTGTGGTTTTCTCCCTGGCATCTCTACAGAGTAGCCTAATGTGAAGTAATGGCTGGATTTGAATATTTTATCACTATATAAAGGGGGCAAGGCAGACGGACCAATATGGATTTTGCCCGTCCTTTCTCTCCACTGACCCATGGGCAATATATCTTCCCTCGGAGGCTGACCCATGGGTAAAGTTTCCTCTCGTTTACCGCTCTGTCCATTTGTTTGTGCCCACCACCTCCCCTCCATCCTCTCTTTACGAACTCTATAGAAATATCTAACATTGACAGCCCCCAGCACACATGCGTAGGGATCAAGAAAAGGGTATGCAGGCGCTTATTGATGCACAGACGCAATGTCTGACCGCAGGCAGGCACTGAAACCCAAATCCCTGCTGTCCAAAGTGCAGCACAGAATGCTTTTTATTTACTTTTTTATTCACACCCACTGATCAACAGTTACGTTGCACTTTGCATGTGAGAGAGAGAGAGAGAGACTCAATCATGACTAATCTGTCTGAACAGAGACAGCAGTTCTGTTGCTGCTCTCCAGCTGTTTGTTTTCCAGAGCATTAGGACATTGGACGCCAAAGGAAAGAAACAGTGTGTGTGTCTCTGTGTGATTCCGCCCACCGGCCCACCAGTTTGCTCCGTGCCGTTACTCAGGAACATATCCTGGGCGGACACACACCGACACACACAGGCTGTGATATCTTTTTTATTCACACTCACGCTCTTTAAACTGTGATGGAAGGAATGAAGGCCCGTGTTCTCACTCTCTCTCTCTCTCTGACACACACACACACACACACACACACACACACACACACACACACACACACACACACACACAGCGCCAGGTCCAGGCTCCATCACCCACATAGACACTGTGGCTACTGTCTGTTCTAAGCCAGAGCAGGGGCGGCCAGGGGAAGCAACCCTCCAAATATAGCCCATATATGTGTCCTTGTGTAGTTATTAAGAGATTTACACCACCTCAAACGGCTGAGGTCAGGGAAATGATACATCCCACCGCTCTCTGGTTGGAAAAAAAGACAGACGGCAGGGGAAAAAAATGATAATTGGTCAGTTTTTCTGTGGCCAGTGGTGGTCTAAGATGAATTGGCTGGCTCTTTAGGGATGAAAGTGATCATTCAGCTGCCCACAAACACACACATACACACACACTCGAGCCGAGCTGTGGATCCTGTGGCCCAGTTCCAGTTGGCAGGGACACTCCACATTTGGCGACACTGTTCGGCGCTTCCAGTAGGGGGTTTAGCGGGCTGTGAGAGGGTGACTTTTGGGGGAGCGGTTTCATTAAAATGAGGCCTGGAGCTCATTAAAGCGGGGCCCACAGTTGCTGTTAACACCACTAATCAACGGGGAGGCAGCTCAAACTTTCTTTTCTCCGTCTTCTCTGTTTTTCTCTCTGCCTTTGTCTCTTGGATACTTCTAAAATAATCAGGAGGGCAGCAGGCTCACACATAGTTCTCTGATTCTTTTTGGAGACACTTTGGTGCAGCTATTTAAAAGTCAACTTTTTGACCTTAATTAGCATGCGTGTGCATTTTGCAAGGCACTTTCGTCTTTTAAAACTTTGTGACTCCCACAGGGATTGTAATAAGTCCATAGTTCCTTCTATATATGCTCATTCCATGATATGAAACTAGGAGGTTTGTTATGCTAAATTATGTTGAATGAAAGGGGAACCATTTAATGATTACTTTTTTCCCTTCTTCTTAATAAATAGCGGTGTTTAGTCTCAATTTCAGCTGAATTTAGAATGAAACTCCTTTTCATCATCATATACTGTGTGTGATTTTAACACAGCATTAATCACTGTGGACGGTAGAAAAGTTTGTGCGACTATCTAAATCATTACAGTCTCTGCAAGAAAGCAGCGGAGAGACTCAACCTGTAACGTCCAGTTAAACCTCGTGTTAACGCGCTGTCTCTGGCCAGTTGACCCTGTCTGTAGCCACAGCGTGTCTGCTCCGACCGCCAACATTTGACTTCTACTCTGCAGGTCCGAGGGCCAGAGGGGTGCCGGAGCTCCACGCTGGCCCCATTTCAGAGGGGTTTCTGTGGTCGGATGAATATTTAATGTGTCAGGGTGCACTTAGGAGAGAATGCCCTTGTTTTTCTCTCTATGATATCATAACCACAAGATAGAGCTGGGAGATGGGGGCCAATGCACACATGAGGCCTAAACAGCAGCGCTCAATATGCACCCAGAGCTGAAATGGATGCTAAAGGTTGTAGATTTACTAGCCTCCTCTCAGAGTAGCGGTCGCATCATCTGAAAGCATTATGGAAGTCTATGAAGAACAAATAAAATGCTTGATATAAAATGTCTGGTATTAACGATGTACTGAAAGGGGGTGGCTGTGTTTTGAAGAAATGGGTGTGCCGTTCTCTTCCCCGCTTTGTTTTGTGCGTGGTGTGTGCATGTGTGTGTCTTTATTTCCTGATAATGTTTTGTCTTCGCTGCAGAATAACTTCAGACGGCGCTTTGCTCTTTTGCCCTTGTGCTTTGAAGCAAAAGTGATGTGAAAAGTGTGAAGTTATTTTTCATGAGATTGCACCCGGTGCTCTAAGACCTGACCACATGAACAGCAAACTCCACCGAGTCTTGCCCAGCCTTGCCTCCACAAAGCCTGTATCAGCTCAACATAGAGACAGTGTTTGCTCAGTGAGGTGACAGCCAGGCCTTAAACACCAACACCACAGCTGAATGATCAGCCAATGCGACCTGTTTCCTTCCGTCATCCCCCACTTTTTCTCTGCTTCTCCTCTCTTTCTCACTGTCTGTCTCTGTCTCCATTGAAAGAAAGAAACATATGTTCCCGTCCAAAGGGAGACACATTAAACACAAGCTCTTTTTAGTAAAGGGCTGGGCGCTTTTTCAGGGCCAAAGTGAAACTCTATCTGGACGGCAAAGGGCAATACGTGCTTTGGCAGTGGGCCAAGTCTGCACTGAATATATTTGAAGTGTAAATATTTGTATTCGACATATAAATGGACTTGATAGGCCCCTGATAACAGACTAGAATTGATTTGGAGTGCAGGTATCACGCTTAACACTGAAAACTATGTGTGGACTGCAAAGTCTACGTAAGTATGCTATGGGATTACATCCAAAAATGTCTTGGCAGTGGAAGAAGCATTTGTGATTCTAATATGAAGGCTGCTGTGATAACTGACATTTTTCTGTAGGTTATACCATCAGTTTTTTGTGTGTGTTGATGACTTAAGTCTGTAGTACCGCAACTTAAAATGCATTAGCGCTCCTCTTCGGTAAGGTAAGCCTGTGTGTCATGTGTTAACGAAGTGAAAGTTGAGTATTGAAAAGATGAAAGCACGAGAGCAGCATCCTCAGCTAACTTCTGAAAGCTCACAGTGAAATGTGGGGCGACAGTTGAACATATGTCGCAGCAAGCCCTACTTGCCTGCGAGCAAATTTCCGTTTGCCCTCAACAGACACTGGGGACGTTTCAACATCTGTTGAGCAAAGCCTTGTACACCTGTCTTCCTCTTCCTCCTCTCTAGCAGACCTGAACCCCCGACATTTTCGTTCCCACCCTGCTTCTTTCTACCGCTCTTTACTATACTTCCCTTTTTGTTCTATTACTGGCATCACAGCGCAGCTCAAAAAGCATCTCTGCAGAAGTGTATTTGGTACTGCATTTCCCAAGGCCACCAATCACACACTTGGGTATTTACAGTGGGACGAATCAAAGTTCTTGTTTTGAGGCTGACCCTGAAGGATGTGGGTTTTACCCTTGGCTGGTGATTGTGGCTGTCTCGTCTGGGCCTAAATGAGTCGATGCTAGCCACACACAGACATTGCACTACTGTACGCTCATTTACATAACACTCTTGTAACACTTTCAGAATGAATGCATTAAGTTTTACGACTATATCATTACCAAGGTTTGAATGCACAGACTATTTATTTCTTTGGACATAAACTAAGTGTGAGTTGAAGTCTGTGTCATAAACATGGCAGCACTGAATACAGTGGCAAAGGGGGGGTTTGTGAAAACGTTCCTCCCATCTAAGCTTTCAGGAGGAGGTCAACCAAAGTTTTGGCACACTTCTATGTGTAGCTCACCCTCTGACTCTGACCACAGCTGGGGGATCGTCTGGTCCCTCAGGCAGATGCATCAGTCTCTCTGGGGACATCAACAGTGTGAAAATCCCCCTCGCAGGCCTGAAAACAAGCTGCACGCAGCGGAAGTTGCTACATGAGACTGTTTGAGCAAAGAGCACAGCCTTCCTTTTCTGATAAGGGGATAAAGCTCTTTGCGTGCGTGCCTGCGTGTGTGTGTGTGTGTGTGTGTGTGTGTGTGTGTGTGTGTTGGCGGGGGGTGCTGCACAAGGACAGCCCTATAGAGAGGCAGGTTGAGGCAGGCAAAGACAGTGAAGGGGTAACAAAGTAAGACCCAGTGCACCCGGATTCTCTAACAATGCATCAAGGCCCATAGCATGTTGAGAGCAATCATCCCTCTTTTGTCCCACCATCCCATACTGTGTGTGTGTGTGTGTGTGTGTGTGTGTGTGTGTGTGTAACTGTCTTTTAGTCTGGAGTTGAAGCGTGTTGGGGTTGATATGAGCAGGGCTGTTTTTCAGGCCTTTTTGGCTGCTTGCCTGCAGACTTCGTAGATGTCCCAGTGCTGCTGCTGCTGCTGCTGCTGCTGCTCTGGCCTTGTCGAGCACAGAAGGCCTATTTGGCTCAGATGGCAGATCATATTAAAGCAATAAGCTGCTTTGAGTGTGTTATTTTAGCTCTAATGGTGAATGGGGTTGTTGTGCGTGTCCGTGTATGTGTGCGCATGTTTGCGTGTACGTGGTAGTCAGGTTGTTCTGAGCAGCGAGGTGCCGGGGGAAAGGTGGGGGCCTCACAAGGCTGTGGGAAAGGAAAGCAAGCCTCTGCTGTCACATACATCAATGCAACGCCAGCAGATGTGTCAAACGGCTTTGCGTTCACACCTCCGTGCATACTAGGTCACACACAATAACGTGCAACAAGCATGCATTTGCCCCTAAACACACAGACATACACACACACACAGTTCCACAGAATGACAATTGATATTCCAGGTGGGTCAAAGTAGACGTGTGAAATATAAAATGTGTGAATTTTCCACTGTGTAGGCACACATACTTCACTTTCAGTATTTTCTCTGAGGTTGTCATGTTAATGGACTGTTGCAGTAGTGCTAAGGTTACACAGATTGACCTGTGATGTTTCCAGCACCAAAGCTTCTCTTTGTGTCCACCCAGAGGATTACAACCTTCTCTGTTCCTGGAAACACAAGAAACAATCTCACAACACCTATTATTTGCTCACTGTTCCTAACCATTAAGGCCTGAAGAAATAAATATCCAAAAGCCACAGGGTGGTGGTACACAGCGTCTTTTCCAGTAACCAGCAGGTGCCTTCTTGCCACAAACCGCCCCTAACGCCACCCCCATCTCCACTGTCCCAACACAGAAAACAGTTTATTGTCATAATGCAGCAGGGGAGAAAATATTCCTCCGCTCATGGGCCATTTATTTTTCTAAATGCAGAACGGAACTTTTATTGAATTACGGCTGAAAGGTCGTAATGGCTCCCTCCTGTATGGGTCAGTGTAAATAAGGAAGAGTGAGTACATACAGAGTGGGCATTTTACTTCCCTTCATAGGTAGGTAAACAGGAAAGACGCTTGGCTGGTGAGTTTAGAGGGGAGTGTGTAGGGCGTGGGTGGAGAGACAGAGGGGGAGAGAGAGGGCTGAGTAGCGACGTTCGCAGAGCTTGTCAGTGATTCTGAGAAAATGTCTTGTGCTTGCATCATCAGAGTGAATTAAAAACGCTGTCTGGGGCCTCTGTAAATAATTCGGTAGTTCCTAGTGCGTCCTGCTGTTCTATCTGGCGTCAGCAAATATGGGGTGGAAATTTTTGTCTGGGTGGAAAAAGAAAGGGCATTTCACCCCAAGGCTATTGTGTGTGTCTCCAGCAGTCATCAACTGGCCCAAGGAGGAGACACTGCGCCGTTTGGAAATGTTAGACAATGTTCTTCTTCTTTTTTCCTCTTTTTAGCAGAAACTTGTGCATTGACGCTGCAGCAACATGCCAAAGAGCAAACAGAGGCAGCGAGGGGAGAAGAGAAGAAAAGAGCCAGTAATAGACTAATGGGTATATTTTCTTTGTTTATATCTCAGTTTAGTTGAAGTATTTAGACTAATTAGCTCCGCTTTCACGGGAAAGCCTAAGTACAACAGCCTAAGTAGGATTACCAGCAGCTGTGTGTGCATATGTGTGTGTGTGGACATGTATTACTCATGTTGTGGGGACATAAATCTGTTTGCACAGTCACATTGTGGGGACTCGCCTTCTTTTTGGGGACAAAACACAAGTCCCCATAACGTAAATCATTCAGTTGTAGTGTGAGGACTTAGTTTAAGGTTGGGGTCAGGCTGGCAGTGGGTAGGGTTAGGCTAAGTCTCCAGGAAATTAATATAAGTCAGTGTAATGTCTTCTGAAGTGATGTGTATGTGTGTGTGCGTGTGTATCCCTCAAAGGGAGTTGGCCTCAAAGCTTCTAGATGTGGTTAAGGTGGCAACAGTGGTCAAAGAGCTTCCATCTGACTCCTTTATTTAATCTCCTGCAGCAACATTTGATTATATTACAGATGCTTTATTCTGTGTCCAAGCACACTTTAGTAACTCTGACAGCAACAGCACTGCATTTGTTCCTATCTGACTTAAAAACACATAAAAATGTCCCACAAAATAACAGTGGAGTGTGATTGGTTGTCTCTAATATGCACACATCTTGCATGACCACCAGAGGAAACCATCCTCAGGCGCCACCCATCACAAGCCCCAGACCTCAGAATGTGGTGAATGTGTTGTCCCAACACACAAGTTCATCTCTGAAATCAGAGCTATTCAGTATGTACTCCTGCATTCCACTGGATTTATCAGTTGGCCAATATTTGCTCTACTTCTAATCACTGAGGCCGAGTATGGTGTGTCTGGAGTGACCCCAGGGAAGAGGAACGCCACAGTCAACGGCCTGCAGTCACTGCAGATGCCGCAGACAGTCATCTCTCTTAAGAAGTCATGGAAGTTCCTCTTAATGTGTGGTATTGAGCACACTATCTTCTCTACCAGATCATAAATTAGGTAGTAGTGAGGCTAGAGAGTTTTTGTGTATGTGTGTGCACGTGCGCGCTCGCGTGTGTGTGTGCATAGGCCACTCCAGGTTATACATCTGGGAGTCATGGTGAGCCCATTAGCAGTCAGGAAAGCACCCAGCATCAGACATGCCACTGTTTTTCCCCTCCCCTGGCACTGATACACCTGTAGGCCTTTCTTTCAAAGACACCCGTCTCCATTTTCAAACATCAAAGTTGCCTTTGAGAGAGCAATTCGCAGCGAGGGTGAGCCTTTCATGTGATTTGTGGAGCATGGGCGTGGCCCGTGGGGCCGACTTAAAGAGATGGACGCACCTGGCAGGTGTATGAGCTGAGCACCCGCGCACGCAAATACATACGCAGCAACACGCATGCTATCTTTTTGTTGACTTTACAGAGAGACTGCAATATCACAGGAAAAATAACACAGCAAATGTCATTGTTTGTCTCTTTGCATACTTTGTACAGTCTGTGTGCCAAATGCAAATAGAATCAACCCGCCAACTCCAACATGCACCCCCACCACCTTGACTGCCCCCCCCCCCCCCCCCCCCCCCCTACACGTTCACCATTCTCTTCCTGGAGCTGTGTGAACACACCCAGCCGAGTAAACAGAGGCAACAAAACACGACAGCACTTGTGTGATTTTGGTGGATGTGTGGGCCTGTGGGTGGGAAGGTGTGCAAGCTCTATCTGCATGCAGGTACTGAATGCACACTGTGTACGTGTGTTAGCAGTTAGGATGTATTCACGCGTATCATTTTGGAGTCTCATCATACAAATTGCCACTTTGACCTCACCGAGGCAGCATACAGCAGGCTTCCACATCCTCGACATTCAAACAGCTGTCCCTCCTGTCTGTTTCTCTAAACTTCTCACTCCACAAACCTCTGACTGGGAGCAAAAAAATGGTCTAAACTTTTATTTTGGGAAGTAATTTGAGTAAATATTAAATACCTACCATTATCATTTGCTGCTTTGTCTGAACAGTTGGACTTCATTCTATCTTGGTTTGAAAAATTTGCTCTCTGTCACATTCATATTCTCCCACACACAGACTTTAACCTTTGACGGTTGATTTCAGAATGCCTTTATTAGTCCCCCGAAGGAGAAATTTCATATTTGCACACACAGATAGCAGCTTTGAATCTGTTCTCGGATATTCACAGAAATGACTTTTTTTTTTTTTTATTGCCTCAATTTCAAAATCATCCATGCACAAATTTTAATTACCCATTCTCATTTTTTTTTTCCTGCATCTTCAGATCATTTCCTCACATCTGTAAACAATATCTTTAGCTGCACATTCGCAAACTTTGCCTTTGAAAGTGAAAATGTTTTATTTCCATGTTCACATTCAAATGCTTTAGGCTCGAAAAGGACACACACACACACACGCGCGCGCCCCCCACGGAAAATTATTTCTGAACAACACCTCACAAGCTCCTTATAATTTCGACCTGTTCTTGATCACTCTGACCCCGCCTGACCTGCGGCCAGTTTGTTTTTTCTTCCCAGGGACTGATTCATTTTAGGTTGAGAGATACAGAAATACAAGCGGCCCCTCCCCTGTGGGTAAATAAGCAGCAGCTGATGTCACACAGTATATAAGTGAGGGAGTGAGAAGGGCACCAAAAATATAGTTGTGGGATTAATTGGTGAGAATAACCCTGCAGGGTGCATTAAGTGCGGTGTGGTGGTGCAGAGGCATCTGATAGCAGCGACAAACAGGGAGGGGTCTCCACACTTAAGGCATCTGCTTTCCTTTTTGGTGTTTCTGTTCTTTCAGCTCACCGTGCCCTCTCTTGCTGCTGGATGCGGCGCGTTGTTAAAGTGCAGGACGAGGTTTCAGTTGCAGCAGTTGTGCTTCCAGTTCGTCCTCGGCAGAAGTTTGATGATATAGTATGACAGATAGACTGAGGTGGGGGAGGTGCGGCTGGTGGGGGTTTGATGACAAATGCCGGATGTGTGATGAGGAAATCAGCAGCAAGGGAGACAAAAATACTTAGCTGAACATTTAGCCTACTTTCTGTTCATGGACAGAACGCTGTCTGTGTGTGTTTATATCCATTTATGTGCGTGTGTGTGCGTGTGTGTGTGTGTGTGTGAAAATACATTAGCGGACACATTTGTGCCCATGTGTGTATAAACACACTTACACTTACTGCTCAAGTGTTTTCAGAAGGTATAGTGTTCTTTGTTACACTGCCGCAGGCGAGGCCCCGCTGCAGTCCTGTCCGTCAGGTTCTCCTGACTGGATCAGTAAACATTAATAAAACCTCCTCCTCATCTGTGCCAACTCCCGCCGTGACTCGGCAGGCAGCCATGCAAATGCAGGCCCTACGCAAACAGCAGGCCGGCCCCGCAGCCTGCCAGCCTGCGGACAGGTGAGCGCAGCGTGGCCAAGTCTGGCTTCAGGCTGTCTGCACTCTATGAATGATAAAGCTGAGGTGTACGGGCAGCGCTGTGGGGCATTGATAAAAACTGGGATCAAAGCAGTGCTGGAGTATGCTGTCTCCGATGATGAAATTTGCAGTGAAAAAAATGCTGTTAGCTTTATGTGCTGGCAAAAGCACCTCTCTGCTTTGGCTTTGAACGTCGCACAGCCAATATAATGTGGTGCCTTGTGGTTAGAGAAGAATCTGATTATTTTTATGGCCCTAATAATGTCTGAATGGTAGTGTGTGTTCGTGTGCTTTGACTGTTCCCGGGTATGACTGATATTATGCTCTTAGAATGTGCTTCTTGTTTAAATGTGAGAGGTCCTTTATCTCATCTCGTAAGTGATTTCTATTTTGAGGCTACGACTTTTACAATACACTCAATTGGACTGAAAACTGTCTCTCATCCTCCCATCTGACAGCTCATTCAGACCAATGTAATTATCAATATAAATGTGCTGTGCTTCGAGCTGCTTATTCTATTAACTGTGATCAGCTGTTTGAATTTCCTTGTTGACTCTGGATCTGTTTTCACTGCAGAGTAACTGCATGTATTATACATATTTCAGAGCAGTTTTGACTCTGTTTCAGCCATTTTAACATTTGCACAAATCAAACAACTGTGGTTTCAAGGAGTGGAGCTGAAGGAGATTCCAGTTAGTACATACTGGAATCATATTCAGATGCTGTATTTGTTTTTTTCAGAAGCCTTTGTAGAAGTTTATTTTCTGTCATTCTGTGAATTCCCTCTCAGCGCCGTGTTTAATGGAGCCCTAAATTCCTCCTGCCCTATATTAAACAGTGTCACTTTATAGCACCCAGCGCCAGTGTAAAAGTAGCACGGCCACTCTGACGCCTCAGCTGAAGCCGCAACATGTCGACAGACAGACAGGAGACAGCCTTAATGTACACAGTTATTTCAAGCTGAGATGCTCCCACATGAGAATGCATTTATGCACACAGATGCACACGTTAAGCTTTTTTTTCCTTTTAACTAAAGACGATCAAATTGAAACCATCCACACACACACAGACACACACACACACACACATACGGTGTTTATTATTATCTAGTCCCTCCCTCCTTTGCAGTCACTGTTCTCTCTAATGCCTCTTCAAATAGTGTTCAGCCTGGCAGGTGGGGGTGGGGGAGTGATCTCTCTGTGCCCCCCGGCTCCCTCTCTGCCAGCCATATCCCTCCTCATGTGGCACTTGCTACCACTCTCTCTTCCCCTGCTGTGGTCTGTTTTGACTGGGCTAAATCCACCCTATCCCAAATATCCCCCTTCACAGACGTGAGCACGGGCCACAGCTATCCACCTCTTCAGAGACCTCTGGAACCATTAAAAACACGATCCCTTCGTAGGTAGATCATGAAATCCTACCCCGTCTATCCCACCTTGAGCTCACAAAAAAAAAGAAATCACACATGTGTGCACATATACCACCGGCCCTCAGCCTGTGACTCATCTGAGTAAGTCTCCACCATCCCACACACACACACCAGCAGCATTAAACCACACGAGAACGAAGCTGCGGCTGAACGGTGGCGCTAACAGCTTTAGCACGCCGAGCCTCCCTGCCAGGGCTAACAGTGGCCGGAGTCTGCCCTGTGTTAAATCAACGAGCCACTTATGTGGTCGGTCAGGTACGGGCCCTCTGACCAGCACTGGGGAAGGTAGGAGTGAGGGGTGGGTGAGGGGGAAGAGAAGGGAGGGGGTCGACTGAGCTGAGCCACCTGCGGCTTGGAGACTCACTCAGCTCCTCTTAGTGGTCTTGGGTTATGCCTTAATATGCTTTACAGTTTCCTCTGACTGGGCCCTTCCCTGTGCCCCTGCTGCACACACACACACAAAACTATACTTGCGAGGACAATGCACTGCTCTACATTCATTCTCTAGAGGCTTACCATAACCGCTACAAGCCTAACCCCAGCCTTAACCTAGTCTTAACCCCAAAATAAACAGTGGAAACCGAATTTTGCACATGTAGTGGTGTGAACAGATTTTTACCTCCACCGGGTGCTGGCTGTGTAGCACACAAACAAATACACACCCTATCAGACATCCTCACAATGCTAGATTGCCATATACCATCTGCATATGACTCATGTAGTTCTTTTAGCATGTAGAGATACTGTCACCCACCACTTTCAGAACCAGGATTAGCTGCTTCTAACTGGGCGGCTCTGCAACATTCTCACCACAATGCACTTCAGCAACAACAACAGTAGTGTCGGTGGGTGTGTGAGACTGTGAGAGTGTGTGCGTGCGCGGGTGTACTCACTGCGTGGCTCCCGGGGTCCATCCACAGTGACTTTTATGGCGCGGTGGTAGGTGGCCACTTGCGGCGGTCCAGTGAACACAGTGATGGTCAGAGTGAAGCTCTTTCCTGCAGCACAGCAACATGTCCATGAGATTTATGGAAGACTGTCATGTCACTTTATAAATGGTCTTTCCGCATTATCTGCAAACTATTTTGTCTCTTGTTTGCAACAATACCTCGCTTGTTCAACTTCAAATCATCGCAGGCTTTTGTCCCGCTGCAGCCTTTGAATTAAGGGGGGGGGGAATAAAAGGCAGAGACCACCTCTTTTGATGGCCTGACTGCGGGTATGATTTGGATTATTGAGAGAATGTGTTCCAGATTGTCCAAAAGGGCTTACAGCGATAGTTTATTGTTCAACAAGGCAGGATCTTGCTCTCATCTGCATCAAAGTCCTTGCAGAGGGAGGAAGGCTGCATCATGCAGCGGGGTCCGGTGCTCGTCCCCGGCTCGGAGAAAGGCATCTCTTGTTAAAAAGAGACTGCGTGGGAGGAAAGACTAAAAAGGAAGAATCCTCGGGTGGGGTAATTGACCGCAGAAATGAAAGGTATAGACCACTTTTTAATTTGGAGACCCATTTCCCATGCATCAAATAACAGCTATTTGAACATTAAAAGGAAATAGAAAAGGCCAGAAGAAAAGGCTCTAAGAGGGATGAGAGAAATATGTCCTCAAGTTGGAGATTTTTGTCATCAGTTCTTATTTTTATTTCATTATTAATGCCGGAAATTGGAGAGGTTTTGATTTACTCAAGCACAATAATGTTGCTCAACAGGCCCATGCATTCAGCACAACATCCCATCCTGCAAACAGGCCTGTTCATGTGTGATTTTTTTTTTATTATTATTATTACAACAATACCCACGATAAACACGATGCATTAGGCTGTAAGCTTTTTGCTGGTGGGGCTTGTTTGACAAATTGCTGCAGGGCATGAATAGCGAGGTGGTTTTTCATCCACGACTCACCACATGGATAATTATTTGTATTCCGCTGGATTAAGAAAATTACAGTCACATCGCAACTGTCCACCGTGACGCAGGCCAAATGTTTTCGGATGACACCCGTGGACGTCAGTTGGAAAAGTGTGGGCACTCGCCATACGCACACCTAAATGATTCCATATTTTTCAGTTTTAATCTCTCTCATAGACAACAGAAATCAGGCAGGAGTTGCGAGAGAAATATTTTAAAAGCTGTATTTTAACGGTTCAGCGTTTCCCATTTCTCCACATATTTGGAGACCTAGGCGGTTCATAATTTTTCACATTCTCTAACAGAAAAAACATGCTGTCACTTATCAGTCGTTACTCCACTTAGACTCAGAAATATGATCCATTATATTATTGTAAGCGCGTTTCCAAATGTTGCTGAAAATGGCATTACAAGCAGGCTTCTCTCAGTGTATGTGTGCAGGCCTGTGTGTGTGTGTGTGTGTGTGTGTGTGTGTGTGTGTGTGTGTGTGTGTGTGTGCGTGCGTGCGTGCGTGCGTGCGTGTGTGTGTCTGCATGAGAGAGAAAGAGAAAGAGAGAGGATTTTGGATCACCTCGTCCGCTCCTGCCCACGAAGCGCAGGTCGTTGAAGCGGGCCACCTGATTCTTCATCACGGCGGAGGCGTTCCTCAACTCGGCCGAGTAGTTCTCGTCGTTCCCGGCCATCACGGTGACCAGAGTCCCATCGGGAACATCACCGAGAGCCACGACCTGCCCGGGAGAAAGCGGGTCATCAAACACCCTGGGTCATCAAATCAAATATACACCCTGCACGCGTAAAACCGCATCCGGACCCCATCATATCAACACGAATATTTCCACAATTTCACCACCTTGTCAACAATAAACCATGACATAAATCGTATAGCTGTGAGATTTCATTAGCCCAATAAACACCCTCTAATGGAGACTCATGACCTTTAAATCTAATTGTAACATTTGTGTTTCATCTCCTACACTGTTTTCCTTCAAATTCAGAATTTAGACGATGCAAGGCTTGATGTTGACACAAGCCACAAATATTTACCTATAAAGCACCAAATTAATTTATGATGCAGATAAATGTTCTAATAAAAATTCAGACATATAGTTTCAGACCTCTAATAATTTCTGTCCCGCCTTTTGGATGGTGCCGTTTAAGGCCAATAAAAACAGAATTTCTTTGTGCGTTTTTAGAATTTAATATTCTACAAATGCAGGACCCAAAAAGCACAACGTCCAGATTCCTCTCTTTACTTTTCCATAAATGAAATTGAATTACCTCATTAAAATGTATCTGGTTGGTCTTAAATCTTTTCTTTTTTTTTTAAAGTCTTTTCTCGTGCATTCCCCAAAGTTAGAAAGCCCCGATGTGCGTCATTAAAATTCAAATATAATCAAGGATAATTAGAAGCCATGTGTCTTGCCTTGAAAGCCACGGGAAGCGTCTTGTTGCACCTCCAGTGAGACGGGAGGACGGAGCAGAGGAAGTTGGGGCTGTCGGTCCGGACCAGCTCGCCGGCGTGGTCCGCCAGGACGTCTACCACGTTCCTGGTGTCCGGTCTTGACCTGAGGGGCCCCGGGGTGGCCATGGCCCCGTTGCTGTCTCCAATCTTACTGCAGGGGAAGGACGTGGAGGGCGGCGTGAACCGTCTGGTGGTGGGCGGCTCTACGGGAATATGCATCACAACAGCTTGGGTCAGTGCCACCTGACCGGGTTGTATCAGAAGAGCAGGACTCTCTCGGAGAAAGCAGTTGTTGTTTTTTTTGTTTTTGGTTTTGTTGTTTTGTCTCTTTTCCTCCAGACGCGGGTGGTCTCAGGAGTCCACCGTGTGAGGAGGCGAGGAGGATGGAGGCGAGAGCGCGCTACAAGTCTGCGTGAAGAGAGCCTCACAGAAACTCTAAAGTCTGATGACTGCGTGCTATATCACCAACACAGGATGTGTCAGCCTGAGGAACATCAGCTTTTTTTTTTCTTTTTTTTTTTCACTAACTTTAGCAAAAACCTACAAGCAGAGTGTGCAGTCTCTCACGGCGCGGAGCGTGTCTTATGTCGGCGCTCTGATCTGTCGCACACTTGATGGACACTTTAAGCCGCGTGTATACAATATATCAACTCCACAAACTGATTGCGCTCTCACTCTGAAATCAAAAAGTCAATGATAAATCATTTTTAGCCGAGCGGTGACAATCTGTTGGCGGCAAACAGGTAATCCAGCCGTGATGCAAAAAGAAAAAAAAAAAAAAGTTAGACAATCCAGTTGACTGGCTTTCTTTCTTTCTCTCTTTTTAGAAACTGATCTAAAAACAGCCAGACGCCTCTTCAGATCTCACCAGACTCCGCTGCAAAAAACGCAAAAATTAAAATTCTCAAACCCAAACATCTACAGACAAACTGCTTTCAAAGTTTCAGCGTCCTTTTCGTGCGTAAAAGTTCTTGCAGCTTTATCCTCGGTGGGTCTCCCCTCGACACACACACACAGAGACACACACAGAGACACACACAAAAAGTTATTCTAGTCGGGAATTGTCCTGTCGCTCCTGCCGAGTTTCCTTTAAAGTTATCCTTTCGCGCTGGCTTCTAGGGCGCAAGAAGGAGCCGTGAGGCTGAACGGAGTGCAGAGTGCCGCGATATTATTTTTCCCGAGTCATTTTAGCGTTTAGTGGTTGGGAGTGTGGAGATGATTTCCACCAATGAATCTGCAGGGTTGGGCTTTCACCAGACCAATCACGCTCTCCGGCGCTGCTTCTTCAGCCCCGGACTGCTGTTACACACGAGCTGAATTATTGATACATATCTGTGCTCTTCTCTCTGCTTTTGTTTATACAGACACACGTTAACACGATGCAGAGACGTCAGGAGACAGTACGCGTTATAAGGATTTTTTTTTTTTTAAAGAAGGAACACATGGTTTGTAGAGGATTGCATGAAAAAAAAAAATGAAATATTTGGATATAAAATGATTTTCAAATGACAGCCAGTAGCCATAAGCACCGTTGACATTAAATCAAGAAACTCTATAGAAGTGTAAAATATTGAATATGATGGATTTAAACATGGAAAATAACTGATTCTGGTTTAGTGCAGAGCAGCCTCTGTGTTATGAATTATGAGCCTTACAGGGGGGCTCTTTAATTGATTAAATAATACAAAACCGCCACTGACCTGTTTTTAGGTTAGGAGTTATTTAGGCTATAATTTATCTAAAGAAGGATTTAGACTGCAAAGGCCTGTGGTTTCACTCTCATTTATTCATTTTGAAAAGGTATTATGTCTGGCGGCTTCACACCTTCTTTCCAGGTAAATAATATTTTCATAAAGTAAAATTATGGGTGTAGGACAGATCCGTATCGCTTTAATTGACTGAGCTGAATTAATAAGAGAATTAAAGCAAACAGGCAAATGTGTTTCTTCCACATCAAACAACACAACAGAGTAATCAGTGTGTGTGTGTGTGTGTGTGTGTGTGTGTGTGTGTGTGTGTGTGTGTGTGTGCGTGCGTGCGCCAGAGGCTGAATTCATTAGAAACCTGAAATGTTGAGGGTTACATCAAATGACGGCACACCCTGCGCCCTGCGCCATGCTGCTTTCTGACACTAGTTGGCGTATTTGCCTTTTCAATCGCTGTCAGCTCAGACAGTCCGAGGCAGACATTTCACATCTGCAGAGAGAAGGAAACTTTTATCTGCGCTCTCAGACAGACGGACATCGGAATTAATTTCCACTTCAGTCAGATCAGTTGAACGAACGAACTCCCTCAGTGAGGTGGTTTCTGTCGCTAAAGGAGCGCCGGTGACGTTTTTTTTCCCCTCATCTATGTTTGAGGGTTTTTTTTTTTTTTTTGCTTGATTCACAATATTTTTTAATATTCTTGAGAAATGACATTGTTCTAAAAGCTCTGACGTTTATTCGTTTGATAAGTGCACACTGAAGCCGTGTGATGCACCGGGGTTCACACGTCCGTCTCAGTAGATCACATTTGGAGAATTCGTTGGTTCATTGTTTTCTGTCTTTTACTGTGAATGCAACAGCAAAATCTCAAACATCGCTTAAAATGCTGGTTATGACTCTATCTTGCTGGCTCTAGTGAGCACTGACAGAGTTTATTATTGATCAGGATATAATCTGACATATTTTGCGACTTTACAGGTGCAGGAATTAATTTAGAAATTCCTGACAGCTTTGATTAAAAATAAAACATACAACGTTATAAAAAATAACCAGTGATTTAAATGAATTTATGCAAACAGGAAATTGAGAGTAAAAGAAATATTGAACAAATCATCTGGATTTTCCATGAAGCGCATTTTTAAATGCTCTCAATCAATCGATGTTCATTTTAATAATAACGCATTTTATTTTTGTGCGCCCCCGCGTGTGTGTGTGTGTGTCTGTGTGTGTGTGTCTGTGTGTGTGCGCGGCGGTTTTTAAGTTGTTTACTTGCATGAGAATAAATTAAGTGCAGTTAAGTGGCGTGAGGAGCCATCGGAGTGGCTTCAGATTTTCCCTTAATTCCCCCTGTCACAGTAAATCAGAGCCGCAGTCAGGGAGAGAGAGGCAGGGGAAAGATGGAAGACGCTCAAAACAAGAACTAGACAATTCCTAATTCCAGAAACGTCCAAATAACGCTGGGATATCAGAGCTTGTTTTCACTGTCGCTGTTTGTGTGGGATCAAACGTGGCCACAAACCTCGCGCTATCAGTGATGGTGTGTCAGCAGGTACGCACATAGAGGAAAGGTAGAAAACAAATCTTTACGTTCATCTCCGGGCTGAATGTGAATGATCTGCTCAGAGAAAGAAGTGCTAATCACGAGTTCTTTAATTAAATCGAAATATGAAACATGTGTCTCGTCATTTTTTACATTTCATCTTTTTTTTTTGGGGGGGGGGGGGGTCTTTCAGGGTCAGAAATATTAACCTAGAAGCTTGAATAAGATTGTTATATAGGTGATCTAGCACAGTGGTTGTGGGTGTGGTGAGTCACGTAGGTTGCCAACAAATAAAAAAAAAATATCACACCATTTTATTTTTTAAATTCTACTCGAGTAATTCTGAGGATGAAGCCATGAGCGTCCTCCTCTGCGTTCAGAGTAGAGAACAACAGGCGGTCTTCCTTTGTGAGAGTCTCAGGGAAAGACCTTAATGTCTGTGGCTTCACGGGTTTCAGTTTAGGTGTTTTTGGGTTGAAAATGTCAGGGAACCCCAACTTGCAAACTCTTATTCCACAGTTGAACTCTGATCACTTCATGCACAAGCAATCCTAACTGCAGAAAATCACCTCTGATCAGATCGCCTATCATGCGGCCTCTATTTTGAGTGCAGCTCGACTGGGACAATGACAATGCCGGTGATATTTTAGTCGTCCTCCTGCCCTGGTTCATTATTAATACGTGACCACACGCCCCATCTTTACCCTGCTCAGCCGTAATGTGCGCTCCGGGCGCCTGTCACATTTAGACCTCTGCATTTCAACGTGCAGTTTCTACAGTTTCAGCCACACAGGCATTGAGGACAGAGGCCGCCGTGCCCCTGAACGATTTTTAATGATCCGGGTGGGTCGAGCCTGAAATCAAGACAGAACTTATGGAGGATATATGAAACCCCTGGACCCACCTGAAATAGGCCTCAGCGTGTATGATTCTTACCACTGAAGGATAAAAAGCAAATGGATCCTTCAGCTATAAATCAAGAAGTCACATCATTGTTTACTGATAGTTGCTCTGTGAGCGACTGAGAGTTTGCCTTCATCCCCGTATCCCTGACCTGAATCACCATCAAGGCTCATAACACAAAAGGGGTTTCCTGTGGTGTCAGAAAATGATTTTTGGCTAGAGAGACACCGTCGAGCAGCACTACAGTGAAACGTCTCTAAATGGGACATGAAGTTTAGGTTTAACCAAAGCGTAAGTTCCTTTGAGTCCTAACAAAGTGGCACTTCTTCTTCTTCTGTGAGTATAAAAAAACCAAAGGAAACCCCGCTTACATTAGGTTTCATGTGTAATGAGTCAGATTGTAAAGGCTAATATGAGTATGATCCCCATTAGCAGAGAAACCAGTGGAAGCCTTTGGGGTCTGTAAACTTATACCTGACTCTAAATGCCACCCACACAGCTTTCAGTGCCACTTAAATGTCACTTTGAAGATGGGGGCACCTTCGGATATGTGGAGATCCCTTTAAAGTTTTTCTTTCTTTCTTTACTGAGTATGATCTATTAGCCTGTGTAAACTCCTGGGCTATTTTCAGACATGCACACATAAGCCTTTGGATGGGTAGCTATTCATTTGGAAAAGGGGGCTATGGGGGCAATTAGAAATAGTTTGAGGTTCGGCGATGACATAAGACAAAGATTTCTATCTTTAGAGGAGCTGTGGCGGTCACACATTTCTGTACATTCACAAATTACAGGGCAAGCTTTGGCCCTCAACCCACCGAATGCATTCCTTCCGAAAAGTGTCTGCTCGAATTTCAGCCGGGGGTTTCTGCTCAGTGGAAATATGAGTGTTCTGAATGGACGACTTCTATGAAATGGAGTTTTATTCCTCTCGGATTAAATTAGCTCTACTTTGGGGCTCGGGGTATTTTTTTGTATGAATGATGAATTCTGCGGTGGCTGTGGAACGCCGGGCTTGTTTACCCTTCCCTCCTCTTTTTTTTTTTTTTTTTTTTGTATGTTTTTTGAGACATAGCTTGCTATGAAATGGACTTTTTCTGCTTGATATGACAAGAGTGTCTGTGATTAGACTTCCAAGCATGATGTAAGTCACCAAAGTCATTTGTGCCAGTCCCCTCAAAGCCAAATCATATTCTAGCGTTGGAGTGTTTATATACACAAGTATATGGAGAAACTTTTAAACAACAGTGAGTGGGTACAGACTGTTTGGGTTTTGGGCTCGCGCTGCTCTGATGGCTGATTCTCTCTCAAAATTTGATTACATAATATGTCAGCACATCACAATTGGTGGTCATTTTTGTCCATTTTGATGTTCAGACAAGAAAATAGGAAACACATTGGACAATTTTGATCATATAAATTTGTATGTTATTTTTCTCCATCAGGGCTGTCTGTGTTAGTTTTAATGATCGCTGGAATGTGCCAGTGTATTCAAACTTTGTTTTAGCTCTTAATGACCTTTTAAATACTTTATTTTTATTTTCATTTCTATAGTTTTCTTCTATAATTTGTCCATCATAGTACTTTATACATCCAGTAACTCATGAGAGTGTCAGGCCCCAATTCCAGGTCCTTGAAGGCGTTTAGAGTGTATATTATGCTATAAATGATGAAGAGGATGGTGACAGTTCCAAACCCAGCAGCTAATTACTATGTAAGTGTGATGAGTTGAGATGCAGCTGTCACCAGAGGAGACAATGAGCACATTCATCTCATGCATCTTTAATATTCTTACATTTTATAAAAGGTGCAGAGAGGAGCCAAGGGCTTATAAAAGCCCTCTGAATCAATTGAGCAACATAATGGCTGCTGGGGGACGACTGACTATGGTTTTATTTCTGTCTGCTAAATGTAAATGGGCTTCTTAAAGAGTACATTCATTTTCAAATATACCAAGTATGTATTTGAATCTGACACTTCATTTCATATTGAATAAATCATGGGAGGAGTTTGGTAGGTATGCCACTTTGACGCTCTCCAGCCCTCCGGAGCAGCGGTGGAAAGTAACTAAACGTGTTTACTCAAATACTTTATGCTTCTGCTTGAGTACATTTCAGAAGGATATATTGTGCTTTTTACTCCACTACATTTAGCTGACAGCTTTAGCTATCTGTTACTTTTTGGGTTCAGCTTTTACATTTTGAAAAATAAATGATAAACCAAATCTAACCTAAACATGACGTAACATTAAAGATTAAAGCAGTGGTTTCCAATTTTTTTGGGTTGTGACTGCTTTCCAAAAAGCGTCGATGACTTCAGATATCAGTGAGTTGTTCCATCAAACACAGATTTCCCCCGTGAACTTTAGAGATGCTTTTATTTAAATAACTGTTTGATATCTGAAGAAGAAAAATAAACTAATATTTAATACAGAAAAAAGCAAAGATAGTTGAAAAGGGAAACCAAATATATGCAGCAGAATTCAGTTTTTCATCTTTCGTACGTCTTAATTGTCTCATGACCCCTCAGATTTGTCCTGTGACCCTTTGGAGGGGGGATGACCACCAGGTTGGGAACCACTTGATTAAACTACCTGTACATAAAGCTGTTAAGACCAGCTCCACCTTGACCAGCTACAACAGCAACATGCCGCTTCTGCACCAATGCATCAACGTAAACAATCTTGATACTGTAATTTTTCTGCATAGGGACCTCTTTTTTTCACAATGAGTCCTTATGACTGCTGTGGCTGGTAGTGTGGCTTTTAAGCCATACTATGTAATTTTGAGACAAAGAATAAGACAATCTAAGTCTTACAAATGAGAAGTTTAACTCTGTCAAATGCTCCATTTCTGAGTTTAGAACACTTAGTGCTTTTGCTGCTGCAGTCTTACCTGGTCTGGCGTGACCACTGTCTTATGATGGCTGTTGTTAGGTAACTAGAGATCGATATTGCTGTGTAATTGACGTTCCTGAGCCAGTCTGATGACTCTTTTGTACTTGTGCTACTGTTACACTTCATTCTATTACTTACTGTTATCCTGTAATCATCCATCTCAAGCATGTATTTTTGACTTTTACATTGTGGTATTGTTACTTTTACTTAGGTAAAGGATCTGAATACTCCTTCCATCATTGCTCTAGAAGCAGACTAGCGTGTGTATATATGTGTGTGTGTGTGTGTGTGTGTGTGTGTGTGTGTGTGCGTGTGCGTGTGCATATCTGTTTGCACATCCTCCCCTGTTTTCAATACCAGGAATCACTACTTTCCAATAACTGGAAAAACATCACAAAGGGCCCAGTGAGGCACTCTGATGGGTTCACTGTGATCAGCGCTCGGGGGCTGAACGTGGTCAGGCCACCTCCCTGTCCTTTCTGTGGTAGTTTCGATGGCACCCACCACACCCGAGGCAGGCAGGGGGGAACTCGCCGTAAACCCCGGTGTCACGGTTGCTCCGCCCTCACATCATCCGTCGGGTACACTCACCCAACGATGACAGTCAGCAGCCTGTGATGTGGTTCCCAGGCCTGTTTATTCTTTGGAAACCCACTAAAAGTAGCATTGGATGGTAAGCTCACCAAAAGGCCCCAGTGCTATTATAGGAGCACTTTGGGTTGAGTTTTGATCTGGTGGGTTTGTAAATAGGGCCCTGCCTTGCTGCGGGCCACCACTTTTGGGCCATATTGTTTAGTGTGACCTGAAGGAAGCTTTTTGATATTCATGGTGATTTGTAACCTGGAACGAAATGTAAAGTCCAAAATTTGATATGACTTGTGGTGTTTAGGGTTGTGTACTTCATGAGGACATCAGTGTATGCTTTTCATAATGTTGATGATGATGGACAAAGGCCGACGAAATGTACCCTGCTCTACTTCTCTTCATTTCACTGAAGGACAGATTGTATTCTTTTCCAGGGTCTTTATTTACCCCTGGAAGTCTGTATAACTTTTAAATCTAAATGAGTCCCATAAATACGTCAACTCCTCCATTTTTTTCAGTTGTGGTTTTTAGTGCAAGCTATAATCATTTCTCATCTTTCTTTGTCTCTGTGTCTGTCTGTCTATTTGTGTGTAACGACACAAACACAAATACACATACACATACACACACAGACGCACTGTTTCTCCTTTTCTAGCGAGAGCTTCTGATGCAAGGACGGCAATCTGTAATCTGTAGTAATTGCATGTTGCAGAAAAACATTTTTCCGCTGTGGTAATCGCTGCAATATGTGCAGTTGCGTTGCCAAAGTGACAGCACCCCCACCCCCTACAGACACACACACACACACACACACACACACACACACACACACACACACACACACATACACCCACACGCCTACACACACGAGTATCCTGACTCACTCTGACTTTGCCAAATGTGTCCAGCTACAATTTTGGAGACTGCTTCACAGGATGGCTGAGAGACAAAGACATACAGATAAGCAACTATAGCGTCGTGACAAACTTGCAACTGGTAAGCACACGCACACACACCTGTGGTGCTGTCATGCTGCGTTCACCTTCTGCAACAGATTTACAGTTCCTGCCAATGACAGTTTAACTGCCATGCAGCCCCGGTGCCAGAGCCCTGCCAGAGCCCAGCTGCCACACACAGATCAGGAGACAAAAACTTTCACTGGAGCCACATCAATTCACTCTCCCTGCTCCTTTCTACTAGCGATCACACAGTGCAAACCGGCAATGAGTAATAATACTAATCACCTGATATCACTAATACGTCTTGGAGACTTGAGTCATTTGTCAGATGTCGTCCTGATTAGCGAAAGTTGTAGCCACATTAAATGTAGGGAGTGTAGCGACGGTCTGTGGCTGAACCATTGATGCGTATTTATCAAACCATTGTCTGCCATTTCACCACTCTGACACCAGCGTCTACTCTGCTCTGCTGGACTGCAGCACAGGTTTATGAGGTCATCACCACCGTGAGACTGAGGGTAGACTCTTGTGTGTGTTGAAGAAGACAGCTCGTTTTACTCGCTCTTCTCAGCGCCTCAGCAAATAATCTCTCTCTCTCTCTCTCTCTCTCTCTCTCTCTCACTCTGTCATTGCAGCTCAGCAGCGCCGCACATTTATGATATCATTATCCACTGCGTCATCACCCCTTTGCCCAACAGAGCCCCAAAATATGTCAGCCCAGTTGGGCTTTCTTACGTTGCACTCGACAACGTGTAACCACACACACCTAGTATAAGGACAAGTAATACTCAGAGACATTTATAGATACGCAGCACAGACACCAAGATTGCAACCAGACTGTGTGTGCAAACCTTTTCCTCTCTGGGCTGCTACTCTGACTGCTGAAGCCATCCAACCTCCCAGCAGTTGAACTTCCCTGTGTGTCTCTAATGGAGTCTCTCTGTCAGATCAAACAGCTCCTACTGACGAGGAGAGGAGACAGATCGCAGCGCTGGAAGCCGTTCAGTCTGACAGCCCGAACACGTTTGACTGGCAACGCAGCCTGTGTCTACTCTTCCATCGCTAGAGATCCCACACAAATATAGTAGCGCCACCAGAGAGGGGAAGAGGGGGTGAAAAGCGGGGAGGGGGTGAGGGAGCCCGAGCCTGTCGGCTCAGAAAATAAGTTGTGAGGCGTCCCCCTCACACAAAGGCAAAGCCCCATAGCCCAGTCTTTTCTCAAAATGAAATCGCATGTGAGTCGAATATTAGGAAGTGCGCATGGCTTCCAGCAACCACCAAGCCATTATAGCAGAGCCTGTAAACCACATTTTCACCAGCAGACAATGCCCCTTTGTGCTTGTTGTGTGGCTGTCCCCTCTCCAAGGAGAAGCCATGCACGTTTAAAAAACTGTGGCAATTCAAGGGAAGACGCGAAGAAAAGCAATGAGGATGAAGTGTGAGTTTTAGATCTCTGGTTAATTAGTAGCAGTCATATCAGGAGGGGCAAGCAGGACAGTCTGCCCTCATTTAGCCCCATGGCGTGGGGGACCTTTGATGTGGTTGCACATGGAATGCTGTTGTTCATTCCTCTCTGCAACAAAAGCCACATGTTTTTATTTTTTGAGACGAGGTCCCTGTTACTTCGAACTATGAAGGAACACGGTGAGGTATGTAACGTATGAAATGAATGGCATGAATGCTAACCAGTCCGAGAGGACGCTGCCAACACGGCACTGGGCCAAATGTATTGTTCTTAGCTGTGTTTTCGTATGCAAATGCTTTTAAGATGAACTCTCTTAGTCATCCCTGCTGTCTGTGCATGCGTAACAACACTGCACACACTGCACACACACACACGCACACTCAAGCACAGCCTTATATGGACACGCACAAATACACACCATGTACACATTTCCAACTTTTAAACTATTGTCATCAGTGTATGTCCCTTTCAACTCCTTTCATCACTGTTAAGGGACTCTTTCAACAGGGGTCATTCCAGGTTCTGTCACACTCATTCAAGTGCAAATGGACTTCAAAGAGCCCCCAAATATTGAATTTGCATTTATTTCCCTCTTCAGAGAGGTTCAGCCTCCCAAGCACCATTTGACTCACCACAGAATCCAACCAGATTTGAGCAGGAACCCGGCGCTGGTTTCCTGACAAGTGTCCGTGCCACTTTCCTCTGCAGACGTGAGACAACTCTTGGAAAGTACTCGGCTGGCCCTCAGGGCTTTTCATCGTAAGGAAACAAGGGTGTGGCGACTCTCAGCCTGCAAGCCAAGGAGCTCAGGAGAGCACTTAGACACATAATATTGTCATTCCTCATAAATCCAATCTTTTGCACAGTAAGTGATTATTGTCAATCATTCCAATTGATTTCAAATTCAATCAAAAGAAAATAAATCATCTCCAAATGTCACTGAGCCTCTCTGCAGCGACTGTAGACAGTCACTGTGTTGCATGCAACTGTTTCTGTGATGTCTTTGGGCTTTATTCCCAGTTCTAACCTAACAAACCTAATTGGAGGCTAAAACTTATTTTCAATGGAGTCCCTCCATTCAAATCATTGCTTGAGTCAAAGACTTGGCTTAATTGGAGTCCGGGAAACCAACCACTGGGGAAACCCGTGTGTCCGAAGTGACTGAATGTTTCCTCTCATCATCTCTATTGCTAATCAGCAGTGGCATGGCCCATGTAGCTACAGTTAGCACCCTGGCCACGTGGAGCTAGCATAGTATGCAGGACTTTCTCCTCTTTGACTCAGAGCCTGAGGCGTCCATTGAGGCTTTGCTGTAACTGCACACTAATCCCCTGATTGCTGTGTTTAGACGCAGCACGTCGCTGCTCCACGTCAAGGCGGCCGCGGCTAACGACGAGCTAATGACACAACGATGACAAGGAGCGTTTGTAAACCCAATCAGTAGCCTGGGGCCTGGCTGCCTGGTGATTAGGTTAATCAAACTCTATACTGACTGAATGACTGGCTCGCTGTCTGCCTCTTATGTCATCACGCTGATTAAAGGGGAAAAGTTGTGTTCAAGTCCATCAGGCCCTTCTAACACAAATGTCTTTCTGCCAGCTTGGCAGTGTTAGCACGGTTAGCTGGCATACCAAAAGGTGGAGAGCTGAGAGGACTCCCCGTTTAATTGAGGATCAACTTAATGCCAATGTTATTTCGCTCAGTTTAACATGACAATGTGTAAGGATGCTGTTTATTTCATGTTACCTTACTGCCATAACAGACAGTTATATTATTGTGTAAAAATGATTTTCCTTAGAGCAACAGATGTTCCTTGACACGCAAAGGCTTGACAGTCCCTTTCTAGGTCACACTTCTGCAGACAGTGGATTCAACGAGGTCGTATGTCACAGGAAAGGCTCGTTGGTTAGGTACTCTCAGCGCTGTCAGTGTAAGAGTGACCACAGTACACAGTAGTCGGTTAAATATTTTTTTAAGCACGAGACACAAATTGGCACTTTATAAAATCAAGAAAGCAGTCACTGATATTTTTCAGTTAAGTCCTCTGCTGTTTAGTCACCCTGTGGGTAATTCTGCTGGACTAAGGCAACGGGAGACCATATGTTAGTCCTGACCAGCTATTACGGTGAGGTCAGACAGCATTTAGAGTGGGAAAACGTCACGGTCATCATGTTGACATGCACTGCTCGTCTCTGACTCAGCACGGGTAAAAAGCTCAGGCGGTGGACTGTGTGTGTGTCTGTGTGTGTGTGTGTGTGTGTGTGTGTGTGTGTGTGTGTAGCCTGTATGTTCCAGTTTGTGTGTAGACACCGCAAAGTTCCCTGTGCGTTTGTGCTCGTGACGGCGACGTCTCCGACCATGAGAAATATGTGCTGCAGACGGAGTGACCTCACAGCAGACAGACTATGGAGAAGAGATGGAGGGGCCACTTCTGCAGCACAGCTGAGGGGGAATCCCTGGCATGGTGTTTCCTACTGAGCCAATACAGAAGTGAGCAGCTGCACAGAAAGCACAAGCTGGCTCAAGTTTACTTCAGGGCAAAACCTGCTGCAATGTAGTGATAATAGGTCACTTTGTAAACTCTGCATGAATTTTGATGTAGAAAAGTGGCAGAACATGCAAAAGTAGAATATGGAAATATGAGCAACATTTGAGGAGGAAGCAGATAATAAATGTTTAATTAATTCAATTTTCAAAACTTTTAACTTAAAGGAGTAGTTTGATATTTTGGGAAATGCTCTTATATGGGACGAAAATTGTAATTTTAAGAAACTATTTACTATGTGTGGGACTATTTCTTGGGTAGACTGCCCCTCGCCATGAAATAGTCCGCCCCACAACCCCCCTAGAACCATGAAGTGTAATTTTTGCTCTTCAGATTTTCTGCAAACTAAACAAACAAGACATAATGTGTTCATTAATTAGTTTTACAGAAGGTAGAAGGCAGATTTTGCGAAGGTTTGACAGAGCCAGCTGCTGCCACCTCTTTCCAGTCTTTATGCTAAGCTAAGCTAACTTGCTGCTGGTTCATATTCAGCTGACATTTAATATAAATGCCATCAATCTTCTCACCTAACTTTCAGTAAGAAAACAAGTAAGCTTATTTACCCAAATGTCAAACTATCTCTTCACTCACCTGTTAGTCAAAACATAAATGATAATGCTAAAGGCCAACATTTGCATCCTCCCTCTGCAGTGCAGCTGAAAAGCACAATTAGGTGGCCCATTACTGATGCAGTTAGCACAGTTATTTGTACCCCCCCAGTGAATAGACCGAGAGAAAACTAAAATCCCATTTTTGAAAAGCTGTCTCCGCAAGAATCAATTCCCTGTGGTTTAAGTTATGTTTGAGGGGAGGGAAGAAGCAACCCAAAAACATGTTTTATTGCAGTAACGACAATTAACTGTATGTAAACAAGTTGAGGAAAAAAAAAAATCTGGGAAAATAGAGGAAAGTAGAGAATCTGAAAACATTTCATAGCCTGCAGCTTCTCACATCCTATCATTATCTGCATTTTTCCTCCACCGTAATTAAGTTTTTTCTTTATTGCTTATGGGAAGAGGGATAGGCTATAAGGATGTTTTGAGCATGATTAAAGTTGCACATAATGACGTGGAGATTCAGTCTGGAGGATGGATTTTTTTTTTTTTTTTTTTTGTCTGTGAAAAACATTCCTTTTAATCCTTTGATGGTGACAGAATGAGTTCCTCTGGGCCTTAGATCTTTGCTAAACTTTCACACATGATAAAATAAAACCCCTGTTCCTCCTGTGTTCCATCTTATGTAAAAAAAAAAAAAAAAAAAAAAAAAGAGTTGCTGTCTGCTGATATGTTTCTGAACATGTGGGATCTCCATAAGTTTGAGTCATTTTATGTGCTGCCGACCAGACCCTTTCCCGCCCATTAAAGTAATTTGTGGGTTAGAATGCAACTGTAATGTTAAAAACAAAAGTGCACAGCAATCGACATTGTGCTTAGTCACAGGCCATTTTTGCCTTTCCTCCTTCTTGGTGAAACAGAAAAGGATGTTGTTGACAACATCTGTTTAACGATACAGGGAGGGGTCTAAACAACAAGTCTTCTTCTTCTGAGTCAATCCCAGGTCACAGCTCTCTAATTCTAGCCAGAGTTACTGACAACAAACTAAACCTGAGATGTTTTATTTCAGGTTTGACTTCCAATTGTTTATTTTATTTCCAGCTTTGCCGAAAATTGCAAGCAAATTCCATATACCAGCGTAATTGCTGCATAAATTTAGGTTAATAATATATAAATTAGCTTACAATAATACTTGCGTTTTTTTCTACAATCCCAGGCTTACCATGTAATAAGCTGTGGGGCCGGCCTGTGGTTTAGGGCGTAGGTTTAAAACAAAATTAAGAAACAGAAAATTGCGAGAACGGCTTTTGCTTAATTTAGTCGTCCGCCATGCAGGAGGAATGAGATCATGAAGGGTCTAATAACAGTGATGTGGATATAATCATTTTAACTTAAGGGTTTATATGAAATATTATCAGCTCATAAGTGAAGCAAATTAACCATAAAGGAATGAGTCATAGGAACAGAAGAGCCTCATCCGGTATGGGCATTACTTCTTAAAAATCAAGCTAAGGAATTTTATATTGTGACCGTTTCCACCTCATTATCCAATTACGCAAGCATTTTCAAAGTCTGCATATTTTCCTGTCCACATGTAGTTTGTTCCTGTTTCGATTTTTACATCCCTGTTGAAGAAGCTGGTCTAGACATCAGAAATTCCTCTTACATCACTTGCATCATATCTGGACACTGTGCCTTTAATAGCAATTATTTTCAGCCGCTGCGCTTTAATTATCATGTAAGCCTATAGTACATATTCACTCCCTTTTTTTTTTTGTTCCATCTGACGGTGACCTCAATGTGTTCAGCATACATCCCCTGAGGTCAGCGCTCTCACAGCTGCCATGCACAATCACATCAGAGTTTAACATGCAGACTAACTTCTGGATGAACTGCGTTAGAGGGGGCTGAGACGCCGAGCCCGGCGCTCTTCCTGCCTGCTTGGCCCGACACCGGCCTCAGATCACATTCGCTCCTCACTCACTGGATGCCGCTTCAGAGTCGACGCGGCTACGGTTTGCTTTCCAGTAGAGTTCAGAAACATCCCCCCCTCCAGGATTGTTTGTTGAAAGAAGTTGCTGAACCTTTCAGAACGCTTATTTTCCCCCCATCCGTTAGAGAGACCTTTACAGCATAAATCCATATTATCAGATTGGCTGAAAAGAATCTGGCCCCTGTGGTTGCTTGCCGACCACCAGAAAATTGTATTTACTACTGCACTTAGCACGACTTTAACCTTGACCAACGCAACGCTGAGCCTGGTGGTTTGAGCCAAAAGTGTACAAGGGCGGAGGCAGGTTTGGGATTAGTCGACCACATAATCAGCACGCCCCTCTGCATACTCTACCTGGAAGCCATCTTACTGGCAACCCCTGAAAGTGTTTCCCATAAAGTCGTGTTGACAGACGGTGAAAACGGCGAGACGGACCAAAAAGTAAATAAGTACCTCCAAAAACGTTTACAGCCTTAATCAAGTCCAGAGCGTTCCTTCTATCCAATATGCCTTCAGAGTTTTATAAATAGATATTATACTCGGCTAAATTGGAGACAGGATTTTGCCGCTCTGTGGCTGTCATGAGTTTTCTATTATTTGCTTTCACTTTAGAATATTGAAACTCTTAATATCTGGTTACAGATTTCAGCCGGCTCAGCCCAGTCCTCATGTTTTGGCGTCACTCAGGGGCCTCACACTCAGCAGGATTTTGAATGGGCTCCAATCAAGCATGTTAATTTAAGAGAGGGGGAAAAAACCTTCACCATATGACTTTGTTATTAATAAATTCACCAGAGGCCAGCCATGTGTTCTGTCAAATTTATAGCCTTTTTCTTTTTTGAGCTACTGTATAGCGGCCTTTTATTTGTCAGTGGTTCTTAGCTTGAAATTCATCTTGAGTTTTATCCCCTGTGAATGACTCATTTTGATGCATTTAAAGTGTCTTTTTCTCACACTGTGCATGTGTCTCTCGGGCTTCTCCCTCCCCGAAACTTGTAGAACAAACCAGACCACCTCCCAGAACCCTCCAAAATAACCTCGCTACAACTGTGGTGAGGCATGGCGCGTTTCTCACACACAAGCCCTCACTTCCATTCATGCAGCGCAATAAGCCAAACATATAAAACCATTCCCACCCTAATAAACCGGGGCCTTTTTCTCTGCCACAAAGGGAGCTGGCTCCTAAGAGCGTAACACTCTAAAAAACGGACCCCTGTATAAAGCAGCCTGCAGGGAACATGGCGGCTCTTCCAAAATGTGGTGACGGAAACTGAGCCAAGGATATGACCCACCACAGAGGCCCAGTCACAGCTGCTATAAACCAGGTAGCCCACCTGGTGCAGAAAACTCAAAACTCAAGTTTATACAATTCTGCCTCGCAGGGGGAAGTCTGGTGCTTTTTTTTGTTTTTTTTAAGTGCCTCAGAAATGCTGCTTTCTGATTAAACAGTGGTGCTGCTATGTGAGGGTTAGCAGGTGCAGCCTCATTGTGGTTATTATCAGTGAACTGCAGCAGCACTGTGAGTCTGCATCAGATTAATGCCTCGCTGACGCAAAGCTCTAAGTCTTTCTCTCTCTGAACACACTAACTGTCAGACTATTAGCGCTTTCTTGTGCTCACTACCGAGTTGGACACCATGAGAAAGACAGCTGCTCCGTCTCTCTGTTTGTGACTCGGTGTGCATGTGTCATATGTTTTACGTGTATGAGTGTTTGTGTGTGTCTCCCTGAGCTTTAGCGGAGGACTGAGGTTTCTGAGGTGAGGCGTCCTCTTGCTTCTCACGCGAAGTGCATCTGATGTTGCACATCACATGCTTACATGTGTTCTCTGTCTGCAGTGTGAGATAGACTGAAATGTCTTGTTATCAATATAACACCTACAGTACAGGCTGCCGGTGTTTGGATTGTGCTGATATTGCAGATTGTGCTGGTTTCCTTTTTTGAAATCACCAAAACGATGTTAAAGGTCTTAATCGCTTTACTTTTATAAAGAATTTAGAACTCGTTTTTAGAAATTCTGGAACTTTAATGAGTGTATTTTCTTTTTGCGTCATTTTTCAAATGAATGAGCTTTTCCTGACTTCTGCATAGATGAATACAATATTTCCATAAACTTCATGTCGCACAGTATTAAAGTCAGAGCTCGGGACGCCAGACATTTAACAGTCTCTTTGATTTTCTGTAACCGTTCCTCTTAATTTCAGTTTGATTTGAGTCTAAAAGAGAACTTGCCAAATTGCTTTGCCTGTGTAATGCAAGTTGTTAAACTAACCACTGGGGTATTTTGCTTACATGAGGTACTCCCGATCTGAAATGCTTTCAGATTGAACCGGAGGATTTAATGACTCTTGGCCTTTTGTTCCCTTGCAGTTGGGTTTCAGTCTCCTGACAGGACGAATTGTAAAAGGATATTGCATATTCACTAATGATTTCCAATGGATGATTACAGCTTTAAATGCTTGTCTCTTTCCCCCCTCTTGACCTGCAGTCTCACATCCCGTCTCACTGCTCTGGTAGGGTTCAAAATCAGAATCAGGCACCCAAAAGCACATTGCCTTAAAACGTTACAGGGTAAAACGGTTCAAAAGCCTGATGGACCGCATGCGTGAAGCCTGAAGTTGGTGACGCTCTGATGTGTGAACGGTGAGGAGATAAAGGGATGCAGACCCTGGAGTTAAAGAGAAGAAAAGGGGAGGGGTGAGGCCTGAGCCTTGTCAGGAGGAAACTATAAATGCCCGGGTGTCTGTAGAAGCTGTGAGAACACTGGAACATCATCCCCTGTCACTGCGGTTCCAATGAGGATATCAGAGGATTGTTCTCATGTGAGACGCAGATGTACCGAGTGTGTTTGACTGTGTGTGTGTGTGTGCGAGGCTCCAGATATTTTAACATATACTCTGCAAACAATTAGGAGCTGGTCGTGCTTCTCCTGTGGCTGCCTCTAATTAACACTGCAACGAGGCCTTAATTGGGAAGGAGATTTTGTTTTTTTCTGCTGCCTTTTTTGGTGGCTGTCTCAGCAGTAGTGTGACAAACAGTGGGAACAACTGAGTCCCCTGGCCGCCATCAGATTAACAGCTTCTATGTCAAGTCTGCTGAATGTTTGTGTTTTCAAGAGGTTTGTCAGCCCTCACAGGAGGAAGCTCAACAAATATTCTCGTGAAAAACAGGTAAAAGTTTCCTCCACTTCTCAACACTTAAGAGCCTCACTATTTGCAAGTAAAAGCTGTCTGATTGGAATTGCCATGGCAACAAATGGCTTCTTCATTGAGGCTGGTGTTCAGCGTCGCCAAGTATAGTGCACTCACCTCACCACACAGACCAAAAGTACCTCCTGGAAGTAAAGCAGAGTGAGAGAGCCTAATATGTTTTTTTTTCTGTGCTCTTTTATTGTATTGCCGTGTTCCAGTAAAGGGCCCAGTCACATGGAGCCTCTGAGCTCGTATTCTCACGGTGAGAGCGCCGAGTTTCACTTGATAATGAATGTCTGTGGTGAGAATCCCATTATGGCGCTACTCCATCAAGCCTACAGAAAACACAGGAGCGGCGAGGCGGAGGCATTTAAGGGCCATATCAGTCAACTAGATGAGGGCTACCGTGCAAATCAGATCCTCCTCTGTGAACCTCCCTCAGCGCGCGTCTGAGTGTGTGTGGACAGAGAGATGAATGCATTGACACTCTACAAGAAGCACCCGGCTCTCATATCTGAACTTATTCATGTCAGTGTCTTTTGTCAAAAGAAACAGGTTGTCAAACTGACCAAGCTGCAGATTCCAAACAACTGGACGGAGGGTGGGACAGAGGTGGGAGGGAGGGGGGTGAGTGGAGGGGGGGGGGGGGGGGGCAGAGGGGAGGACTCACCTCTGAGTAGACTGCTGCTGTAGTTGGAGAAGGAGTCAAAGATGCTGTTGGATGCCATGACAGGGAAGGCAGAACGGCGTGGAACCCTCGCTTCAGTCGATCTCCAACTTGGGGAGGCAAAAAGGAGGATTGAAACACAAGCAACCAAGTACAGGAGAGAGAAGGAAGGAGAGCAGAGAGGACGAAACTCCTGGAGCTCAGAGCCCGTTTGCAACCAAGAATCTAGGGTTTGTGACTACCACAGGAATCCCAAGCCACAAGCCTGCAGAGAGAGCAGCAGCATGTGTTAGCAGCAGCAGCACCAGGAGACGTTTGAGAGAGAAGAGGGTCAGAGGGAGAAAGAAAAGAAGAAACAGAAAGCGAAGGCAGTTGAGAGAGACGAGCAGTTTAACACAGCAAAAACAGCAGCATTTGTGTCTCCAGGTGTGGAGGTGGACTCACCAGGGCTGGAGATGAGAGGGGGCCCACCTAACGGAGCCCGGGTGGTGGAAGCGGCCCGGCGTGGAGGGCTGGGTTTGTGGTCCTTCTGTCACGCAGGGAACTGAGGGTCTGAGGTTAGCCAGCGAGCCTGATAGCGTGGTCTGTCTTTCTCTCCCACGATGGTGGTGGCCTGACTGGAGCGTCAGTGCTAGTAAGAGGCTAAAAGCCACAGTGTATCTGCATCCTCCTCGCCATCCTCCACACAGAGACACACACACACACTCCTCTCCGTGAGTGGTGGAGCCCACATCACATGTCACGTGAGGTCACCGGGCCTCTCCCTCCCACCCTCTCGCCCTCCTTCCCCTCCCTCCCCTCTTGTGCTATCGTCTTTGCTTTTTCTCTGGTTTCTGCGCTTCGGTTTGTACTTTCCATGCTTCTCCTTGTCTGACTCGCCGTCTTCACTCGCACTTTTCATTGGTCGTCCAAGTTTTGGAAACATTTTATTTTCTTTTGAGCTCAAACAAGGCAGCGGCCTGCGCCACTGTGGCTCACTGAGGTTTGCAGACAGCGCCGCAGAAGAGCCGGGGATGCATTAAAACGTACTAAGCCAAACACAAACGCACGAGAGAGAAGTGTGAATAGTATGAAGAGAATGAGAAAATGAGAGGTAACTGTGGCTTTAGCTGCTGCGAGGAGACAGGAAAGTGTCAGTCTAACTGCTGAACAACACTGAGCGTGTTGTTCTTGACTGTGTATGTATGTCCTGTGCTAGTTTAAAGTTTGTCTGACTCACAGCACATCTGTGTTTGTAAGAACCAGTGGTTTTGGGCCTGCAAAACCTCCACCCTCACTTACCACTTGATAGTATCATAATCTTAGTCTCATTAGAAGCAGCGCTGCCAGTCGCTCGACTCTACCTTGGGTCCTCCTCTCCTCTCTGTCATTCTCCTGTTTCAGGTTGTATTTACTGTTTTTCTTTGCTCTGCACTCTGTCTTAATCCTTTTTGGATTTTATTTCAACCCACTTTAATATGACCACACCCCCCAAAACACATTTCTTTCAGTTCGAGTTCACTTGGCTTTAAAAACATACCTTTTTTTTTATTTTTACCTAAGCTTCCTACTGCACTGTGAAAAAAAAGAAACTGGAGCACTTGTGGCCAGGCGTAGTCTCTTTCCCCCTCTGAAAGAGCAAAGCAATTTAACCTGATTGTGGTTTCACACTTTTTCATTTTCTAGGTTCATTTTCTGCTTGTACAGGAGCAGCCTGAGATGTGATTTGAGACCGGTGTTGCCATTTATTTGCTTTCAAGCTATTTATTTGTTTCTTCTGCAGTTGTGAGAAAAACAGGAAATGATTCATGTTGCTTGAGATTCACACCAGCATGAACTGACGAGCGGAGAGATAAATTTGCAGTCAGAGACAAAGACTGACTGTTTGTTGCGGTGCTGTTAACCTGACAATCTTGCAGTATTACATGAGTATGTGTGTTTCTGCCTGTTTGTTTGTGTGTGTGTGTGTGTGAGTGTGTGTGTGTGTGAATGTACAAATCACTGGCATTTGCAAACCTGTGGTATCCAGACTTCCTCTCTCCTTTCTCCTGTCTCTCAGTGACACACTGACCATGTCTGGCCATGGGACAACAGACCCAAACCACTGTCTGGTCACTCACGTGACCCAATTGCTTTCCCTAGAAACCTGTGTGAGAGTGTGTGTGTGTGCGTGTGCGCGAGTGTGTGCGTGACTGCGTGCACATTTCTGTTCTGTGTGTGATTCACACTGCTTGTGTGTGAATGTCAGCCCATGGTGTCCTCTGCTAATTGCTGGACAAAACTGCTGCGTGGACCACAGCATGTGTTTGTATGTGTATATACAGTACCATGTTCTGAGAGTGTGTGTGTGAGAGAGAAAGAGAGAGAGAACTTTGCCGCTCTTCCTGGTAGCCCGCACTGCCCTGTAAATGAGCAGTTGCCGTTGAGTTAGGCGGCAGCGCGGGCTAAATGACACGGCGTGTCGGCAAGTGTGGCCGAACGCTGAGGCCACAGCCGCGGCCCCAGGGCTTTTATCAGTCCGTCCACGCGGCCACTACAGGCCTCTGACTTAACCTCACACACAGCGAGGCTTCCTCTTCTAACACCTCTGCTGCCTCCCGACATGGCCTCGGCCCTGGCCTGCCAGCCCAGGGACAGATTACAGCTCTGTGTCTCCCTGCTGAGCAAGAGGTACTGCTGTCACACAGGCCCGCAGGGAAACACTACTCTCTGCAAAGGCCAGGGCATGATGGCTGATGGCTGAATCATGTTTAAGATTCTTTACCATAAGAAAAAAACAGGTCGTTTTAAGACATTTGGCTTTGTAGTTTTCCTTCCACTTCATATGGAGCAAAAGGTCTCTGCAGGGTTCTGGTCTGCACGAGCCGGCACTCGTCTGTATCTGTTTAGAAAAGGGGACGCTGGAGCACTGGCTTCACAGTACACGGGCTTGTGGTTGTTTCAGTTTATAATCATTTTACGTGCATGTATTTGTGCAAGTGAGACATGTTGCTGGTAATCATTCATATTGTTTTGTTTTTCAGATTTCATTTAAGTGTGTAATACATTTTTCTGTTTTCACAAGGAGACTGTTTCAGATTATTGTCAGTTTCCTTATTTTTGTCCATTTGTGGTGAGAGATGTTGCCTCTGGATTTTCAGGGAGGAATAGAGAAATGCAAAACAAATATAGGACCATCCCACAGCATTGTGCAAGAACGGGAATTGGCTCCATTGTAGTGCAGTCCAGACTTGACATTTGAAGAAAGCGCTGGAGTCGAGGCCTTTTTCTCCGTCCTCAGTCCGCTCTGTGTTTTTTCTTCTTTGTCTAGGTAAACATCTGCTTCATGTTTTGAAATGTATCTCATGGCTTTGCACTGCCCATGACCGTGAGGGGAAAATAGTCTGAAGATCATTGTGGCCGTCTTTCACTCAATTCTTTTTTTCCCCTGCCCAGGCCTTGTTTATCAAGCCCCTGTATTTAAGCTTAATATAACTCCTGTTTTGCTGAGAAAACTGTGGTGGTTTAATCACTGTCAGTGGTCCTACGCCTCTCGGGTGTGGCTCACAAGGCAAAAAGGACCCAGTGCGGTCGTGCGTCCAGCTGCAAAGGGGCTTATTTTGTGGTCTAAAAATTGCAGGCTTCCCCATATGTTCCCTATAAACGTGGAATGCAGCGTGGGACTTGAGGAGGCTGTTATAATGAAGTGGCCGTCATTGCATCAAACACCATGCCTGCCTCTAGGATAGGCCATGGGAGCCCATTTTTGGGCTGCATGCACGGGTCCAATGTCCTACCAGATCACTCACACCTCATACTGGCCATTTTCTTCTAATTATATTACACTGCTCATTCCATTGACTGATGTGCCTGTCCACTTTCAGCACAGCACACCCTTAGTCCATCCGTATGATTTATAACATTGCACAGATTTGATGCACAGATTGAGAGAGAGTCCACCTTGACTTTACGTGGACGCTTTGTATGCAACTATAGCTCATATTAATATAAGACAATTTTAGAGATTTCTTCTGTACTTTTCACGTTAATTCTCAGTATTTTTAGGAAAACCTCAAAGAGGAAGTTTGCGCAAGACAGCGTGAGAAATGAATATATAAAACATGTAAAAATTCCTAACTTTACTTACATTTTAAATAAACTGGCAGCAGCAGCAGCCAAACAGTTGAAACTCTAAACAGATCTAAGTTCTGAGAAAGCTGCAGCTGTATGACAAATTAGTTCACTGTAACCAGCTTACCCTGTGTGTGCATGTGCATATATGTGTGCGTGCATGTGCGTGTGTGTGCGTGTGCGTGTGTGTGTGTGTGTGCGTCTATGCTGTTGTCATTGTAAGCGAGGCACTCCCAGATGCAGTGGTTTTAGCGTGCAGTATCACGGTTGGAAGTGATCACCGAGCCCATTATTTATTTATTGGCTCCAGCAGACATGGAGACTTGACTGTGGTAACCACACAGGGAGGAGGGGAGTGTGCCATGTCGCCACACACTGAGTAGGCCGTATCCCAGAGTTCGTGAGAAGCGCTACATGTGTACAGTGGGCAGGAGCAACAACACAAAGTCCATGATGGGCCGTAACAGTAGGAGAGCACTGTCCCTGCAGCGTGGGTATTTCAGGAGGGAGTCCACATGAGATCAGTCAGGAGCGATGATGAGAGGCAAGCTGTGTGAGGACAGATAAGACTGAAGATCGTGATTGATCGCACAAAATCATGACAGCTGCCAGGTGAGAGGTGTAGCTATATTCCTGCAGGGCAATGCTGTGTCTCTGGCACCTGCTGCCGCTCTTTCAGACAAGTTAACCATGTTTGCGTGCAGTAAACCCTGCATCCTACCCCCTTCACCAAAGCTCTTCCTGTTGATCAGAAACTGTGCCAACACAAAGACCAAACATCCAGCTTCCTTTACAGCAGGTTAGTTCAAACCCTTCACAACCGCTGGCAATGAGCTGTACACTCATTCGACAATTTACGAGTGTCGACTAGTTCCTCTTGTGCACCTTATGAACCACACTACAAATAAACAGATTTCATCACATATCAGTGTTCAGTCATAATTTAGATATTTAAATGGAAGCATTGAAAGGGGAACAAGTGAAGTAAACTCATCTGTGATTTTGGTTTTTTTTTTTCAGACTTATTTATTTTTTCCAGTCATGAAGTGGGAGCTGCAACAATTGATATACTATGAATATTCTCCATTAGTGGACGTTCGAGTGGATATATAGTGGGTAAGAGAAGTATGTCTTAATGTTAGTTGGAAGAGAAGAAGCTTCATATATGTGCATTCATTCTGTGCTGCACACAGTAAAACTGTCACACAGTGACTGAAGCCGAGAAGACACACAAAATAAAAGCACTTTCAATGCAGAAAGGTTGCTTTTTTAAGAAGGTTTTGTACTTTTTCACAATTATGTTCAGCCAGCTCCAAGTTTATTCCAAACAAACCGAATAGGTAGTACATTTATTTATTTTCATATTTATTGATGTCAGCAAAAGCAGCACACATAGTTTTTCTTACATAAAATTGGGATTTATGTCTATTTTTAGAACTGTATGAACTGATTTGTGGATCCACTGAGAAGTTTTAGTAATCAGGCATTTACCCGTGTGTTATCTGTTTTTTAGATTTAACGCAATGCTGTTTTCAAGTTCTGGTGATAAGATGCAACACATGTGACACCCTGCCTGCTAAATGTGCATCGTATTCAGTTGCTATTACTTTGAAAATCGAATCAGGAGGATGAGTGATAGAACAAACAAAACACTCCACCGAGCGCCTTTTAGTTTTTATCATGTTTTGTTTCACAATGCTTATCACATTATGCATGTGTGCTTTGTGAACGACTTGTCTTCACCAGAGTGGTAAATTTACACTTGGCTTTGAGGTACACAGAGACACCACATCATGGCAACAGAGCAGCTGGAGGGTGAAGTGCTGCAGCCTCACATAAAAGCACCCGTAAACCCGAGACCTCAGTTACCCCAAATGCCCCAACACTCAACACACACACAGCTCAGCCCCAGCCAGACCAGAATAGAGCAGACCATGGTCTTGCCACAAACCCAAATGATCCCATTGACCTCAGGGGATCATCAAGATCTTTTGAGCTAACACAGGTGGAATGTTGCAACGTTGCAAAACCTCTTTCTCTTTTTCTTTTCGCTCTCTGATCACTACTGCTGAAATGTAGCTCGTGAGAAATGCATATTTTCTGGGTAGCGGAGGGTTTCGCTTTGCAGAGTTGCAGTTAGTTTGTCAGAGTGCTCCTCTCGCTATGTTTTATTACCTGTGCGTGTCTGCACGCATGTGTTTGTGTCTATGTGTGCGCGCATACGTATTTCCTGTGGTTCAGACATGGGTTTTGGATGTGACAGACGAGCTGTGTGGGGCAGGATGTTCCTCTACAACAGATGCAGGCCGGTTTACTTAGACACTGTGTGCATGTGAGCATGTGTTGCTGCATGCAACAGTCATATGTCCAGTGTGCATGCGATGGCCTGTCTCCACACTGTTAAAGGTCATATTTAGGTTCAACTCAATTACACTAGTTCTGTAGCAATTTAGGATGCTCAGTGCTCAGTTGCCTAGTTGCCTTGTTGTGTAACATATATTGAGTTTGTTTACATAAGAAAAAATTGCTCAAGTGACATTCCCCCTTGTGTTTTTATATTAATATGTTTAATGAAATGTAGCTGTTATTATTGATACATTCAATATGGACCAAATATTAATTATTTTATTTACTGTTGGGCTGTTTAGTCAGTAACAATAGACTGGATTTTGTAAGTTAGTCCTATGTTTTGTATATGATGTATTATTATTTTGTAAATCCACTGGAGTCAAATAAATGCAGTGTGATAAAACAATAAACAATGTACAATATTTCCCCTGAAATGCAGTAAAGTGAAGATAGCATACAATGAAAATGTTCAAAAAGTGCCTCAAACTCACTGTAAATTTTTTTTTTTTTTTTTTTCTGGATCATGAAGAGTTTGCTAACTTGTACATGGTTGTTATTTAGTCCCCTTTCGATAAAGTAACACCTCGAGCACATGACAGCTAGAGTCTGCAGCACGATGACATGTGACCGAGTGTGTTTGTGAGAAACTACTAAACACAGCTGGTTTAACCAAATTAGCAGAGCGGTTTATTATTTGTTCACATCTGAAACAAGCAATGGGGGCGTTACCCGTCATAGCTTTCCAAGAGATTCACACGTCAGGCTACATGATAAAAAATGATGAATATACCAAAGAACTGCATAATTAATAAGCAATTTATATGTGTCCAATCACTGATTTTAATTTTGTGTACATTAACCTGCCTGTTTAAGGTGATATCGTCATTTTTGACTGTTAAACACAAATCTGCTTGTGACGCACATTTAACACATTTCATAACTATAGCGGTCTTACAGCTGCTGCCATCAAATTTGGCCGCATGAAAATATAATTTATCATATTATCTGTCAGCAAGTCAATTTATATATTGAGCAGATATTTATCCACTTCGTCATGTAACATTTCACATGTGCAAATCAAATAGTGCATTTTTGTCTTACCGAGAATTTGTGACTCAGTGTCATGGCCACCCTCAAAACCATACCATACCCATCACTCTGCCACTAATTTCCGTGTGTGTGTGTGTGTGTGCATGCCTACAGCAGTGACCTGCTTTCATATGGCAGCCCACACATTTGAGAACCTCGGTGGGTTTTACTGAACTAGAACAGGGGAGGGGGACTCAGGAAATCCTATGTTCGCAGCGTGTGTGTGTCTGCTTGTATCTGTGTGTGTCCGTGTAGCTGTAAATGTAGGCATATGTGCATAAGCTTTTGAAAGCCAGTAACATAATAGCGCACTCCATTTTTCTCCAAAATGTCGTTCTCACTTTCTCTTTCAGCCCTCCCTCGCACTGCCTTTCTTTCATTTGTCTCTCTCTTTGACAAATAGGAGTGACGTCCATTAGGATGCTTTATGAGGTGATGGTGACACAGGGCACTCTTGACGGCCCCTAACACTGTCTCAACTCTCCGAGCACACACACACACAAACACACACACACATGCGAACACACGCTCTCTCTCAAGTCTCCTTGTCTCTCTCTGCCTCCCCGTTCATCCTCTGTGCTCTTTAATATCAGAGCTCATTGCTCTTTGTCATCCATTGCAATGCATGCCTGCGCCGCCTGTGTTTTATGTGTGTGTATTGTGCATGTGTGTGTAGCTGAATCCCTTGGCTATGGTGGGCCCTCCGAGAACCAGATTCAGCAGACGGTACGCATGTCTGATCTATGATCCAGGACTGGCTTTTATTCTGAGGGAGACATACAGTGTTTCCTTTGTGGGAGGGGAGTGTGTGTGTGTGTGTGTGTGTGTGTGTGTGTGTTTGGGTTGGGGTGCTGCTGCTCCTAATGAAGGCCACTCTGGGCGGCCTCTCCCCCGGCCTCTAATGCATCCCAGGCCACCCGGACTGGCTGGCGGGCTGGATGACTGGTGGTGCTCAAGGGTGCACACCAGCAGAGTAGGTATCCTGCATGAGGCTGCCTCACTCACCGCTCTCCCCCACCCTTAAGACACGCATGCTACAGAGTGCCTGTAGTGTCAGAGAGCACCTTGAGACCACTGCTCAGACTGACGTTTGATATGGAAGGGGCTCATCAAGCATTTGCAAAGAGTGCTATGATTCACAGGGGGAGGTGCAGGTGAAATGAGCCAGGGTCCACTTCACTCCTAGATCCAAGTACAACTCCTGGGGTGACAGGGTATTCTCCGCCACTGCTCCTACCCTCTGGAAGTCACTTCCTAAGGCCTGCTCAACACTGCTTTCCATCTTTTCTTCTTTCAGTGTCCTTGAGTGTCCTGAAAAGCGCTATATAAGTATAATGTATTATTATTATTAAAATAATTATCTCTAAAATATGTAGATTTTTACTGATTGCATGCCTCATAGACACCAACCATTCCAAACCACCAATGCACACTGATTATAATTTAAATGAAGAAATGTCCAAAGGTTACACACTCCCCCCTTAAAATCTGCAAGAAATGTCACTTACTGCGTTCCTGACCTGAAGCAGACAAAAAAAAACATTTGGACGTTTCTCCGTCTCTGTGGTCCCAGTTTATGATGTTCTTTATTTTCCGTATTGTGAGCAGTCGTACTAACCAGTATTTTCTGCATAGCTAAAAGCTGACACAGCTTATTTCTCTGTGCCATAGATCTCCATGGTTGCCCAAAAACACGTCAGTGAGTCACACTGTTGCAGCGGGTGCTCCTTCAATACCATGAGCATGCACTGTGTGTTATTTGGATTTAATAACCCCCCCACATACACCATCCTGCTGCTGTTAATACTTACAAAAAATAACATTTATTTATATTTCAAGATTTGCATCCTTAGTAGAAAGCAAAGGCAATGTTGCTGTAAATTTTACAAGAGATACAAAAAAAGATGTAGAAAGGAACAATATCATTTTGGTCTTTGTTGCAATTACATAAAACTTCAAAACACATAACTCTTTCCAAAATAATTGTTGATTTGCAGCAATACTGCAGTTTTTTCTTTCTTTTTTTTTTTTTTTCTTAACCAGGAAGTTCACTAAATAACTAAACATCACATTTTGTTGTTTAGGCTGTAGCTTTGGACAACATGTAATGTTATGCACTTGTAATCTCTAAATTGTCCAGTAATTTAAGTAACACTTGCTTTTGTTTATCTCCTGCAAGACACAACACACACGCACGCATGCACGTACGCCCGCACACACAATATGAAAAAATATACTGTATTTAAATTTAAGTGTAAATTGCAGTACAGGCAGACAACATCACTTAATCTGAGACAGTGCCGCTATTTGATTGTCACATCTGTTGGGTTTCAGTGCTTAACTGGCACAGACCAACATGGAAATGAGAAAGTTGTGAATATCCACACTTGCCGTGTGGTTTTAACACCTCTGGGCCTTTGAGAAAATGTTCACAGTGATAAGGAACAACACAATGCTGCAGTAAATATACACAGAAGGAGCTGAGTCAAGTCCAAATGTATATTTTTACCTCTGTAAAACTTTTAAAGGGGACGAGAGATGTGCGCAGGGATAATTGTTGAGCCGTCCTCTGTGGCATGCTGGTTAGAGCCAGCATGTGTGTGTGTGTGTGTGTGTGTGTGTGTTATTATCTCAACACTGGCACACATTTCCACTGCATCTACTGAATCTGTCTCACCATCTACCAAAATCAGCTTGTGTGTCTTTGTTTGTGTGTGAGCAGACTTCTACACATGCATTTGTTCATATATGGATGCATTCCTAAAGCTGCCACTCCTGTATCTGAGCGTGAGCAACCTTTGCCAGCTTGGATATAAAAGCTTCAGTTCACACATTCTATACTTTAAATATATGGTTTTATCTAATATGTGTGTAAAGGATGTGTGCAGTATACAGAGAAAGACGTAGTAGACGCACTGTGCAGTATATTTGTGTTTCATGTACATGTTAGACATAGTAGTGCTTTAGATGATCTCTCAGTTTTGAAGACAACACTTCTGATGTCGTTTCCCACGCTCATCGCTGTAAATAGGTCTAGAGGCTGCTGGGTTCATCTGTAAAACACACACATACATTTGCGCACACACACACACACACACCCATGCACACACGCACACACACACACACTGACGCAGAAACTGTGACACCCACTGTAATCCATGCATCGCTCCACCTATATACACTATATGATGAAGCTTTGAAAGAAGCAGGTGCTTTATGCTTCTTCCTTGGAAAAGAAGAAAAGCGCAAAGTGTGCCTCTTTTGGCGCTTGTGTACAGATCGTTGAATGTGTGCATGAGTGTGTGTGTGTCTCCTGTCTGTCTGGGAGCGGGTGTATAGCCAGGTGCTTGCTGACATACTGGGGCTTTGTGGTTGTGGTTGGTGGCTTGCTTGCTGTGCAGACAACCGAGAAGGAACTGTCTCTTTTTTTTTCTGTGTTTCTATCTGTTTATATATGTGTGTGTGCGTATGTGCGTGTGTGACTATAATGTGAATATAAATTCTATTCTCTATCGCTCACAGACTGACAAGCATTTCGTGACTAGACTGGGGGTTTGGTTTCCGCTGTAGTGCTTCTTGAGTGCATGTGAGTGTATGTACGTATTTGGTGCAGTCTGCCTGCATGCCTTTGCAACTTAATTAATGAGATCTTTTACTCTTCAGTTTTCCTAATGCAGTTTTGAACCTTGTATGTGTCAAATGCAACAGTGCATGCTGCAGACACAACATAGCATCGCCCGTCCTGTTTTCTGTCTGCATTGTAAGCGCACTGTTACAAACAGACCAGCAGGCATCAAGTGATAGATCAGACGATAGCATTGGCTTTATCAAAAGTCCTGTTTGAACCCACACGAGGAGCTTATTGCGGGCTCACTACAAAGGCTAACAATGGTTGAAGTGGGAGGAGATAGAGCTCTGCCATTTCCGCGGCCTTGGCTCAGGACCCATGGTGGCACAGTGTCATGTGATGCCCGAGATGGATATGATTGTGGCCTGTTTGCTTGAAAGCAGCTGCAGATTACGTACGTGGGCATGTTACATGGGTGCAGTATGGTAAAGCCTGGTTAACCAAAGGCTCAAACGCTGTTATGCTTGGTAAAACAGCAGATTATTTAAGTAGAGAATATTAATTGGACTATTTTCGGCTCGTCATGAGTGACACATCACCCACTAATCAGGATTTTGAGTCACATGTGTGGGTGGGATTTGAACTGCCTTTTTCTCTCTCTCTCTCTCTCTCTCTCTCTTTTTTTTTTTTTTTTTTTTTTTGGTTCTTTGATAAATTTAGACTTTGCACTGGGTGATGCACTGCCACTACCACACCCAGGACAACATCTAATTACATCTCACCCCATTCTTTTGATTTGATGCAAGGCAGATTTTCTATATGATATTACACGAACAGCTTTGATTTTGGCATATTCAAAAATACTTTCTAAAGCAGTCTAACACCTTTGTTGTGCCGTATATGGAGACAGTGCAGGATTGAGGCAGACATTGCCACAGAACAGGACATATGTTGCCACATTCTCACGGTGTTGGTTAGCCAAACCTCTTTACCCAGAAATCTTGGCGAGGTTCTGCTAAGTTGAGTCATCTCGACACAGCAAAAGGCTTCAGCTTCACCCTCACACAAACCACTATGTGCTATCTGAGTCACAGAGATGAAGTACTTAAGGCAGCACACATACATATTAAACACACAGATTTAGCCATTTTCAAAGTCCTGATTTGACCTCATGCTTGTTGTGGATTGTCAGGCATTTTTGCACCATTTTCCGTTCAGTTAGAGCCATGAGGAGATACAAATAAAAAGTCATTTAAGAAAAATATATTAGTGTGTAACAACCCACGCAAGTGTTCAGTTGTAGCTCACAATTGAACAAAAAGCTAAAAGGTGGTTTCTAGAAACCCACACACACCCGTACAGACTTTTCCACTGCAACGTCAAACCATTATACATCACCTGATATTTCAGTGAGCTGTCACTGTTGTGATTCATGTGCGTATAGGAATGACTTGTCCTGTTACATCACTAGCGGTGTCTGAGCCACTGTTCAACAGAAGAAACAATTAGATTTCACATTCTGTAGCACACGTTAAAGGCAATGTTTGGCAGTGGGGCTATTGTATGTTACACATTTTCAAATCAAAGTGTAGGTCTAGATATACATCTACATAGTGTAGATAAGGAGACATCATGGCTGAAACGCTACTTGCTGCAGCTCATGGTTCATGGTTCTTTTGTGTCCGTGCCTTAGGCTGCTGTTACACCAGTGATGCAGCTGGTTTATGCAAATTCTGCTAAAAAATGAAAGAAAGAATAGCTCTTTGGAAACAAACGTGGAAATATGCATTTTAAACCTTCAGATCGACCGAGATATTCATCATTTGAAACCTAAATCCTCTTTCAAAATAAGCCATAATATAAAATATTCACGATGGAATGTCGGCAACCTTTCATCTTTAAACTTTTGCTGACTGAATATAAATATGTTGAAGGATAGCTTCTTTTCTGAGGGGATTTTAAATTTGGCTGAAAGGTTTCAGTGTGTGTGAATGTGTTTTGGGTTTGTTTGTTATATGCAGAGTGCAGACCTGCCTGCTGCAGATGAGTGAAATCAGAGACAGGTTGGCATGGGGTAGACTTGCCTTGGCACAGCTCAGGCCGCAGCCGGGTTCCGGTATGAGTTTACAGTATAGTTTGCCTCTCTGTGGCTTGACGACTCTGTGCTCTGAGAAAGTCTTAACCATGCGACAGACATGCTATGCACTTTCCCACAGCCACTGAGCAGCTAAGGCTACTCTTATGGTTGCTTAACACTTACACTTGGCTACCTACTTCAGCAGCTTTATTTTTTTTCTTCCTCTTTAGAGAAGCACAAACCTTCTCCAGTGCTTAAACCAAGAGAGCTGTGCTTGTCTCTCATCTTTTTTGGCAGCCAGTTTTGACACTTCAAGACACTGATGTTGTGACAAGTTGATCAGTGTGCAGGACCCTTTATTTATTCAAGGTACAAGCAGTGTCACTACCACCAATCAGAGCTTATGACCTTTGATTGATTACTATTCTATGTTATGTAATTAAAGAAAGAGTGTCATCCAATGTTTTTAACTGTTAGCAGTGAAGTATAGTGTGTAAGTATAGTGACTCACGGTTTTGAAAAGCATTATCAAAGTCAACGGTCAACATCCTGGTGATGAGAGGCAGATATGAATCACCTCAACAAACACTTGTGGTTGTCACAACGCCTCACTCGTTCGTTGGATGTTTCCATTATACTAACGAGGAAAGTAGATCTGCTTCCAAACCCACGTCTGTGATCAGCGACGTGCTCCAATGTACCCGCAAGGGCAATTTCAGTGCTATCACCAATGCAGATGATACTGCCTTATATAATAATTACATAATGCATGCATTTTTCACACTTTTGCCGAAACTTCTATAGCTGAAAATGACTTTTTTCCTACATTAATTAAGAATTGTTACTTTCAGTTCAGTCAGAAGTGCGAGAGAAAATGAATCATCACAATTACACACACACTTTTTGTGCACAGCCTTTTTTATTTCATGGGGAATGGGGGTAAGCTTCCACGACCGTTCGCAGTGGCTGTGTGTTGTGTCTGCACGTCTCCCCAGCCTTCCCTAAATCAAGAAGGCAGAAGTGAGAAACGGTTGAGAAGTACGACCAGCGTCTTCCTGTTATGTGTGCGTGAAACCCCAGACGGCTGTCTAAGCTGCTCGCACGCAAACGCCAGCCCGGGAACCATGGCAACAGCAGGTCCTCACATGTAGAAGGCGGAAGTGAGCCGACGTGCTGAGGAAGTTATTGGTTTTTTGATGGCCATCGCCGTGGTTTCATGAGAAAGACCGTGACTCGTCCCTTGTGCTGTGCTGACGGTCAGCCAGCGTGGGAATGTCGTCTTCACAGTGATGACAGTGGTAACACCAGAGGCCACGTCTGGTACACTGTCGCGTATTAGAGCAAGACTCAGTATCACAAGTGAGTGCACATATCAGGTTTAGTAGTAGCAAAGATAATGCTTCTTGATAAATCTCAATGCCTGCAAACCCGTTTCCCCCACCGTCATTCACACCATTCTCAGAAACACATTATTGCTGCAAACTGCACAGCAGTCCTGCATTGCCTGTCATTTCCTCCGAAACTCAAGCCCTCCAGCAGCTTTCTCTTACGTGACGAGGGCCAGCCACCAGTGCTGCCGTCAGTGTGTACGTCTGCCGTCATGGAAACAGTGGCGTAGGTCTCACCTGGTCTTAGCAAACCACAGCACCATTACATACGCTGTCTTTAACTCTGAAGTTCTCTCCCACTCATTTTGTGTGTGGGTTGAGTTCGGAAGTGTGTGTGTGTGTGTGTGTGTGTGTGTGTGTGTGTGTGCATGTACAAGTTATCAACCATAGATATTCAGTAGAAGAAGTATTGATAAATTCACCAGGACTCTCCATAGATGGTAAGAGGTTCACACAACCACGAAGGTTTTAACACCACCTGCAAGGTCTCCCAGAGTGGTTTGAGTGGAGTCACACTACAATGATTTAATGTGCCCTGACCTCATGTTACCCAGATCCTTAGTAAGGTTTTAGTAGTCTGCTTTCATTTTCTCACAGGTGGGTTACCTATAATTACAAATGATCGTTATCAAATATGGTGAAATACGCTCAAAGTAGCTGAAAACTCACTCCTGTGACTCCTTGTGGTTGTCTGGCTCGTGCCCGATGTCTCTGGGAAAGGATCTTACAACACAGATTAAATTTCATCTTCAACTCTGCATTTCTCTTTTTTTTTTTTTTTGCCTTCTGTAGATATTGAAGACATTTTGCTTTCTGTTTCAGCTCATATCCATTTCTGCAGGCTATGATCGATTGCAGGCCAGGCCATGCTTTACATGCTATTCAATTGCCTTTTTATCCTGCAGAGATTCTGCAACACTTCTAAAAAATCTTCAACTTTATTGTGATATTAAGTCATATGCTGGATCTTTTTCATCTCACTTTCCTGCATTTCCTGCATTATCATTAGGTATGACTGTAAGACTGCTTTTGAGGATGTCAGATATTTCAGCTCAAAGCCAAAACTGTGCACCTGTACAGAGTCATCAGTAAACAGCATCCCTACGTAGAGTATTTTCATGTCCATATATTTGTGAACTATTTTCATGTATAACACTGTTAGCATCTGCAGTGCACAGGAGGCATTGCATCTTGCAGCAGCAGTGTGTGGCTGTGCATGTGGCTGTTTCCTCCCATATCCCATAGCCACACCTGCCACAGCCTGGCTTCTACTTGGCCTCAAGCCTCCTGTGAGCTGCGCCTAGGTTGACCGAGCATGCCACCAAGCACCCTTGGGGGCAGGGCTCCCCTCAGCCAGAACCCCACAACCCCCAGGCTTAAGCCTGCCAGAGAGCCAGAGAGAGAGAGTCAGTCTGAGGCGACTGGGGGAGAAACCACCCTCGCCTCTAACTCGGTTCTGTGGCGCTCAGGCACCATCGGCTGCAGCCAAACTGGGACAAAGACGAAACTGGAAACAGATCACATGGAAACAAACACCTGACACTAACTGCAGTACGTTTATGTGTGCACGGCTGAGAGAGCCACAGAGAGAGGGGTGGCGAGGGAGAGAAAGAGGGGGGAGAAGTTTATGGGCTGCTAAATGCCAGAGTCACCACAGGTGGGAGCTCCTCTGTCGACCCCATTAAAACCAAGCAAAATGGAGTGTCTGTTCAACTACTCTGTGACTTGACATCTAACAATGCTGCAGGCAGCAGCCACAACTGACACAGAACAACAAGTAAGCAATAAGAAAGTACATACGCTCAGTTTCTGCAGCGTGTTGACACAGTTGTAAATGCCATGCGGTTTGGTTAAAGGGGGGACAGGCAGCAAGGGTCTTCTGGGAAGTCCCCCGCTGACAGAGATGTGACTGCAATCAGGAAGGTTACGAGCAGCAACATCTTCCAAATGCAAGTGTACCACGGGTGACTCACTCATTCACTGAAAAAGGGAAAAGCAACACTTGCCGACCTAAATAAGACTTTTTTTTTTCTTGGACTTTCAGAGTTTGAAAGTCCCCCTCCGAAGTACATCTCTTCTTAAACCAAGAACCCAACCATGCCTGCCCAGGTTCGCTTGCGACTTAGTGTAAGCATGCAAATTGTCAAATGTAGTGAGGATGTTTCGTGGCATGTCAAACCTACCAAACAACGGCATTTCTTTTTAGAAATGTTACTTTTCTTAATTACAGTTCTTTCCATATTTGCCCTATATTTTACAGATCTTCCATCCGCGTTGTGGCTGAATCTTTTCAGTGCCTATGATTTTGTGGTGAGATACGCAGATCCTATTGAGGTCCATTACATTGTCCAGTAAAAGGCCACTCCTGTGCGGCCTGGTTTTAGGGCTCTGGTTAAAAACACAAAACCAAGCCTGGCTTTTAGTGTTGGTGCAGAGGAAAACCACCACTCCACGACAATGAATATTTTACCTTGCTACCGGCAGTCCAGCAGCATTTAGTGACCACAGGCAGTGTTAAGTGTTCCTGACCAGAGGCAAAGGGGGCACTTAACAAATGATAATGCCCACTATCTGTCAGTGCTCTGAGCTGCCACTGCTGCCTGAGAGCTCCATGGCAGCTGGAGCCAGACCACTCTAGTCCCACCGCTGACCTGCCAGCTAACCACACACTCCACAGCCTCCAGCACACACACACCTCTACTTCCTGGTGGGAAGATAGACACGTTCATCAGTCAAATGACAGCTGCCATTCTGGTGGCTGACTGACCCTGTGACCCTAGCCATCAGCAAAAAATGACACTAGCATGACCTCTTGAAAAGGCTTTTTACAGTAACAACACATAACCACGATTGCATGCAAGGAAATGGAGTCGGAGTAGAGGTTTACGTGGGGTTAGCATAATCTGCTTGATCACAAATGCAGCAAGCCAAAAACATCCCTAGTAATAATGATAATAAGTAAATAAAGCCGACCACTAACCTAAAAGACACGTCACACAACAGCGGCGAATGCACTCTGTACTCGCAGTATTCCCTCAAATGTATGGAAAAGTCAGAATGCAAGGCCAACGTGATTAGAGCGGAAGCAAATCAAATCTGCGCCAAGTGTGTTTCATAGGTGGTTGGGACTGACAATATCAGCCTCTGTGTGCTGGGCAGAGAGAGGACAGCCAGTGGTAACTCTTGCCTGATTGGATTTGCCACCAAGAGGGACCTCAAATGTGAGTTAATTGTTGACTGGCAGTGTGCTCGATGCCCTCAGCCCACTTTGGTTTCACATGACACGATAGCAATCGGAGGTCTCCGGGGGGAAGGGGGGCAAGGTGCAGCAGGCAGAGTGGACATGTGAAGTGATGCTTGTCATGAATAAGTCTGCTTAGAATCCGCTGTAAACGCGCTGCTCTGAGTGAGCCAGCGGTAATCCCACGTATGTATTGTGGGTTTGTAGGATTGTTTTAATGCACATTCCTGCACATTCAGTGGTGCATATAGTATCTTACTGCAGCAACCAACATGATCTGTGTTACGACAGCCTGTTACGAGTCCAAGACATAGAACTGACTAAACAAAAATGCATCAGTTTCCTGTGAAATAAAACAGGAAAGGGAAAAGGAAAGACAGCAACTCTACATCTCTCTTTCCTCTAAGCTTGGCCTGAAGATCAGCCAAAGAAACAGCGAGAGCAGACCAAGTAGCGAGTGAGGGGAAAAAGGAAAAAAAAAAGGAGAAAGAGTAGCCAGCGGGCCCTCTGTGTGGTCCTCCTTGAGAGCGTGTTCTGTTTAACTCTCGCCAAAGTGTTTTTAAGTGTTACAAGTGCATTAGTGCCGTGGGTCATGCCTTTGCTTGGCTAACCTCTGACCCCCAGCCCCTCCAGCAGCTCCGCGCGGGAGAGTGAGCTCATGCCGAGGGGTTAGGCCCCACTGTTTGGAGAGGGAGTCACCCCAGGGAGGTGGAGGGGCAGCTGTAGAGGAGATGGCCGGGCAGCGGCCTGTAATGATCTCCTCATGGATCTTTAATGACTCCCCTCAGTTAGTGTCAGTGTTCACACTGGGGGGACGTTGAATTATTCAGCAGGCTAAAACTGTGATCACACACACTGACATGCTCACAGATATGCACCCCTACGCAGCCACACGAGCACAACCACACATTTCTTACACTGAAGCCTTATCTTTTTTTTTTATTATTTATCATTCTTCCTCTTAATGATTTCATACAGAACCAAAATAGCATCTGGACAGTTTTTTTTTGAGAACTGACTCAGTGACTCTGCTGAATGTGCAGGTTACAATCACACGGTGAGCAATGTTCGAAGACATATCATCCTCGGATGACTACATCATGCTGCTTGTGCCAAGGCCAAAGATAGTCAAAGTGCATATCTGTGTTATTTTTCAAACGTCTCAGCATAAGCATGAGCGTTTACTCTTCACACAGTGCTCTGGAACTTTAGTTTCTGTCTTGATGCTTTTGTACTTCTCAGCTGTTATCAGTTTATCAATCAGATATGCAGCAAAACATCTTACTCATCAAGCTGTGAACATGATGAAATGTCACAATGCTGCACCTCACACTTTGAGCGTCTGTGGTTTTTATTTTTCAGTGGTTTGCTTTTGTGTGTGTGCATGCATGTGTGTTCAAAGTGACCATGCCACCTAGTGGTCTTTCAGCCACAGGTCTTTCTAAACATGGGTGCGCTTACAGTAACTTTACTATCAAACCTAACAACAAAGTCACATTCACTGTAGATGAAGGAAAAAGCCTCTGACAGGCTTCAGAGTTGATGGCGGGCATTCAAGGCTCGACTGACATTTACAACCTGAGCGATCAGGGCTGTGACGACCCCTCTGTTTCCTCCTCTACTCTTGATCCCCATACCAAAACCTCTCAACATATGAGAATACTGTCAGATCCCACAGACCGTAACCACCCCTGTAAAATATACACATTCTCTGACCCCTGTGTCATTAGGAACAGTGTAAGGGAGAGGCCAGCTGTGCGAGTCTTAAGGCCTGCAGCCCCTTAAGCAGCTCTGGGCTGCTGTACCTAATTGCCAGCAGTGGGAAGCAGGTTAACCCCATTGTCTGGGCCTCACAACCTGCACCAGAGGCCTGACCTTCATTAGTCAGGCTGTAGCAGGCGCTCAGGTCCTAATTCTGCCACTGTTACCAAAGGGAAATCTGCAATTGTTAGAGCAAACTGCAGATTTGGAGCCCCAAATATTTCACTCTCTCTTCTTATTTAATGTGTATCCCACTGCAGTGACATAAGAGCTGAGCATATCCACTGTGTTTGTCACAGTTTGTCCGTGTTAAAAACGTGTAATATGCCTTGTAGGTTAATATCTGTGGGAAAGCATAGAGCATAAACACCAGGGTTTAATATAAGGCTGCTTTCATGATGCTGCTCACTGTGGCATACATGCTACATTGTCTCCCTACAGTGCTGTCTGTGTAAAAGCAACGCTGTTCAGTATCAACAGCAGCAGGGAAGTGTGTGTTTTTCTGTGTGTAACACTATAAGCCCTGATTGAACATGTCACTGATGGCTGATGGGGGGTCCCTGGGCACTAAATGACCCATCGCCTCCCTGGACGAGCTTCATCTGTCTCTCTGTCTCTCTCACTCTCGCTCTCCCGCTTTTCCTTCAGCCCCTAAAGAGGCCTGCTGCAGTTTTCACTGTAGACCCAGGGGTCAGATGGAAAACATACACTCATAAACAGCATCTATTATTCATGCCTTACAGCCCAGTGATCCACTCACAGCACGCACTGGCTACAACAGCTGTCCAGCCACTACACAGACGGAGGATCGGCCTAACGGCAACATGTTTTCCACTGCGTTCAAGTTAATATATGACTGCTTTAACCAACTGCAGTTATCGCCGTACCTTCCTGAGATAAACACATCTGTGTTGCATCTGCGCCCAAAATAAGGCGGTCGTACACATTTTTGACAGCCAGTACATTTTTAGAAAGCTGACGATGATCACTTATTTTTTGTAGTGCTGCCTTTTTCTAATCAACTGCCTCAAAAATGAGTCATTTGAGTACTATGAAGTCCTCTGTTGATGTCTAACAGGGGCAATTAGGACTTCTCCAGCACAGTGATTGTGTCATTTGACAATGTTAGCATTTCGTGTGTAAGTGTGGGCCCAGCTTGGCCCAGAGTTGACAGTGTGTTAGTGTACTAATCCATTAGGGTCCCCAAAGGCCCTGTGATTACACACACTGCTAATACACACATTGGCGCTTTTCTTCAGAGACTTTTTGCTGATGGTATCAGTGGCAGCTTGGGTGGTTTTGGTGTGTGTGTGACTGTCGGAGGTGGACGGGTGGGGCAGATGGATATTTGCGCCTGTATGTGCATTTGGGGTCTGGCAGCAAGTAATGCTTTCGTTTAGGTCAGAGGAGAGAGTGATACCCGTCTCCCCTTTGACACCCCACCCACACACACCCCCACAAGCTCCTGCAACACCCCCTCTATGTCCCTTTTCCCTCTACACTCCACCCAAGTTACACAGCGAGCCCAGCGGTAAGTGACTCCCGCTAACGACCTATAATGATTTTAATCGCCCGCAATCAGGTGCAGGAGTCATGAATCTCTGGACGAGACACAGAGACAAGACAGACACAGAGAGAGGGAGGAAGTGCGTTTTCTTTGGGGCAACAGAAGGGGGTTCATACGCAGTGTAGGAGCGTGGCACAATTACCTCCAGAGCTCCACGGGAACATGACTCCCAACTCCAAAGCAGGGAGACGGGGTATGGGAGCACCGTTGTGGCTCAAACAGGCTTGATTTGTTGGCTGCCTGCTGTGATATCTGTAACAGGAGAATCTCCAGTCTTCATCATGTAATTTGATTGCTGGTTTCCAACTCATCACTGTAACCCTGTGCGGCCCGCCGGGTGATTTCAGTGCTGTGTCTTGATGATTTTTAACTTTTGGTCGTGGTTCATTGACTAAGGGAGAGGCAGACGAATAGAGACAGTAACAGAAAGAGACAGAGTTAGTTAGTTAGATCTGGAGGAAAACAATCCAAAGAGAGACTTTGGTAAGACTTCGACAGACTTTGATGTGACTGAAACAAGAAGTCATCTTTGCCTCCCTTCAGTTCTTGTGAACCATCAGTAGCACTTTTAGCCCAAAAAGCATGCAAATATATAAACACAAACTCATCTGCAGACTAAATATAAACGTCCCTGCCTACAGACATTCTTTTTTCACTTTTCACTTCTCCAAAACCCTCAAAAATACAGTACATCCACATCCTCCCTTACGATAAAAATATAACTTGCAACATTGACTGATTCTCAGTGGAGCTCCACATTGGGAACACAGCTAGGTTGTTTGCGGCTGCCGAAGGAGCCAGAGAGGAGGGGAGGTGGGAGGGGGCGATTTGAGCTGGGCCCTGCCAGAGCCGCATGAAGCGGGACCACCCAGGGTGGCGTCAGGAGCTTGGCAGGGGTTCAGGGAGGTTGGTCGGCGGGCCGGCTGGCAGCCCGTGCCCGGGGCTGAGGCAGCAGGCGGCAGCAGGCGCTGTGAGGCCCTGCCAGAGTGGACAGAGATATTCAGCTCAGCCCACAAAGGCCACTTCAGCCTCCCACAGCATAACACAGCAGAGCCACAGTGATAGGGAGTGTATGTGTGTGTGTGTGTATGTGTCTGTACGCAGGGAAGATTGTGTGCGCGTGTGCTTGTGTGTCCGTCCATGTAGGTCGGGTAGAGTCTGGGGCAAGCTGAGGGAGATATTTTTAGGATCTAGTTTCCCCGGATATAAGAGACCTCCCATATGGAAATTAAGAGGTTAACCCAGAAACTGTTTTTATTCATAAGAACCCCATACATCAGCACTCTAGTATCTGTCTTAAGATGTTCTTGCTCTGCTAAACAGTACAGTACATTGCTTCGCCATATAGGAAAGCACTGTCCCTTCTCTCCCTGCACAACCACTAGTATAAACAGCAACAGTAAATGTTAACCATTTCCTCTCCTCTGGCCTCCCAGCGGTCGATTAGGCTGCAAAACAAAGACTTTCCCCTCCTGTTTATCTCATCCAATGGGGGCAGTCATTTCATCGCAGCACTTACAGCTTATAAACTCCTTGACAAATCACATTAGTATTTAGCTTCTCTCAGCAGTTTACAGCCTTGCTGCCAAAGTATCGTTTATCACCCTGTAATTCACTTTACTAGGTAAATTCACTTTGGCAGGTCTTCTGGGTCTGTCTGCTGCAGGGGATGTCGGTGGAGAGGCGATGCTGTTTGAATTTTAAACACCTTCAACAATTCCATCCATTAGCTGTACCTGTTTATCCTTTAGAGGATCAGGGGACGAGAGGTGGAGGACATCCTGGACAGGTCGCCAGTCAATCACAGGGCTGACACACAGAGATGGTCAAACATTCACACGTTAGAGGAGCACCGCAGGGAGAACATGCAAACTCCACCAGGCCGGTCGGCAGGTTTGAACCCAATGATTGCCCGTCACATTGTGTGTTTAGGGTTTCCTGGAACCATTGAAAACTACAGACAGGCAGTGACAGGGAACAGTGCTACACACACTGCATCTCTTTCAGGCCTGATTCCATTCAAGGTTTGTAAAACTATCTCTAACCCAGAATAATATTTGCTGTCAAGCTTCTATTGAATTATACCAGTGGGGAAAAACAATGAAGGATGTCTAGGCTCTAGATGGACTAATACTTGTTTACAACATTCACTTCAAGCAGTCTGGCTCAGTGTTCTAGACAAATGTGTACCGCTGCTATTATTCTGCTGAGGTACTCTGTCAGTGTGACCTGTGTCATTCCTCCATGTTAGTGTGTTGTTAATTTTTTTTTTAAATGTATCCTCCATAGTTCTCATTATTCTAACACTGGCCCGCAGAAAAACAGCGTGTTTTTCATCGCAAAGTTACCTTCTAGCTCATTTGCATGTGCAGTGCATGTGTAGGAAGTGAGAACAAGACAACATTAACCAGACTATTTACCACATCTATTTGAGCAGTGAAATGTATGGCATGAATGATACCAAGCCATGAAGTGTCATGTTCTGATACTTCTCACTGAGTCTCTCTGGGGCTACACATTACTTTAAAGGTGGAGGTGCAAGTTCAAGAATACATTTATACATCAGACCTACATCTGAAGAGAACAGACATCAGTTCCTTCTGCATAGTTTTATTATTACTGTGTCTGTTCATGAAGACTGATGGGTGAAGTGGTTTAAAGTGCTTGCTACTGAAAAGCTATTGTTAATTTAGTAGCAGTTCGTTCATGCTTCGAGTACTCATCAGTCAATTTTAACCAGTTATGTAACTTATAGATTAGTTTTCTTTTGAACTAATGTGTGTGTTTTTTTGACATGCTAAAATTGCTTATGTGAATGAAAAAAGTATAAGAAAATTTGGTATATATATATATAACAGAAAAATATAGTGCATTTTGTAAAGCATTTTGTCAGTTTTCTTAAACGTGACGTATGTCAGAGCGTTAAGGACAATAAAACTCTCAGCATGCGGTTATCTGATTAATAATGTAATTGTTGTGCTTTACATGACACTTTACCGCAATCACAACCAGCTCATCCTTGGACACACACAGCATGAATTCTGTTAAAATGCTGTGAATCCTGCTCCTCGCTTGGCGTTGATAAACCTGTCCACGTACTTGTGGTTTTTATAACAACAGAGGGAGGAGTGGCAGTGGCAGGGAGCAGCCTCCTCTCTCCAGAGCTGGCACACTGCATTTCCTGCTCCTGCATCTTGTTTGAGTTGAGTGGAGCTCATGCAGGGCAGGGCAGGTGTTTGACTGATCTCCGTAGCCTATTTCCCCCGGCCGTTTATCATTGTCACAGCCACAGCCCAAATCAAACTCCCCCCTCAGCTTCTCAGCTTTCTTAAAGATTAACAGATCTGCCTCGGCTTTCAGATGCGCTCAAACATAGCTGCCCGTGTAACAGCCCACTGCTCCCTCCTCCCTGCTCTGCCCATCTTTCACTTGGCTGAAACCGTGCACCTCATCACCTGTGTTACTTCTCAGTTGCCTCGTGCTGCTCCCCATCCTCTCACCGTCAGCTCGCTGGCCCGTCTCAGTCCGTCAGCACAGATAAATCGCCCCAATCTTTCCCCTGTGCCCCCCCTCCACGATACATTTGCAATTAATTTATTTTTCCTTGGTTTCCTCTCCCCATGCCTCTCCTTCCCCTTGATCCATAGCGGAGCGGTCTGGAAATGATTTTGACGCTTTAGTTGTAGCGTGCAGCTGCCTATTGGCGACATTTTGCACTCCCTGACTTTTTATTACAAGGGAAATACCATAATAGTTTGTGAGCTGGTTTAATAGAAAATTGCAAAAGGATTCTTTTTTTTTTCTAACTGTAAAGCTTTTAAGTATTGCAGTTGTAAACACGGCAACTATTTTGAGAGGAAGTATCGCAGTGTTTATTTGTCCTGATAGATATAATCAAGAAGTGTTTAAATGTAAAAACAGCCTTGCGGCATATTGCAGAAATATATCTTTGCTTTCTATAGTGTGTGGAAGTGGTCAGTTGAGGTAGCTGTGAAGTTGTGAAGGCGTGAGTTTTAAAGATTTGGCACATTATAGGGCCTCCACCCTGACACCTCTCTCCACCCTGCTCTTCTCCTGCCACTGAAACACCCACTGACCCAACTTTCAATATTCAGCTGACCGGCAAATCACTTTTGGCACTTCTGAAAAAAAAAAAAAAAAAAAAAACACACTAGCCAAAGGTCAGAGATAATATATCTACTTCCATCATAATTTTTTCTAACTGGATAATTCCGTACATGTGTGATTAGTTGTTCAGCTGAGGACACCAGTGCTGTGCCAGACATCTTGAGGGCCGTGTTTTCTCCCTGGAACTTGTACTGAAATGAAGAAAATACAAGATGGCACAACCTCTGAAGATGCTCAACCATTTTCCAACGTTCTGCGTTGCCCAAAGGCAGCAGTTATAAAGTTAATGAAATACAATCTATCCTCCCATTTCACTCATGATTTCATAATGTTTTTTTTAAATGTATTTATTTATTTTATACTGTAAAGCAGCCCAAAAAGGTCTTATGTATTGGTATATTCTTATCTGTTCAGGAGCAGAGATGGAGGTAGCGTGATGTCATTGCAGTAACACCACAAAACCTCTTATGGAGGATGGATGGGTCAAGAAAGTGTTTCTCTTTTGTCCAAATCTGATTTTTTAAGGGCGCTTAGGGGAACTCGACCCTCTCATTAAGATACTAGAGATACTAAAGAATATCTGCTGATGTTCCCGCAGGTTTGTCATCAGATCGGAAAACTCTAATTTTAGAAGGGAACGGCCAGCTGCATGTGCTGTAATGTACTGTAGTGTGAAAGATCTGCTGTACACTCAAGATTTCCTGTAGCCAAGCCCCCCTTACCTCAAATACACCTGGGTATATTTCCTGTCAGTGCTGAGCCTCCGCACAGTGACCCTGTGGGTTGTGTTTGCCCTGCAGATGTTTAATCTGCACTCAGCAGCAGCACCTTAGCTGTTTGCTGGTAATCTGTCAAACCAAGTGAAAGCCATAATTAACTTTCAGTGAGCCTCCAGACACACTGACATCCTCCACTCCTCAGAGGGACTATGCCGACTATGACTGTTTACACTATAATAGTTTTCCAGAAGGTGTTGAAGTGGCAAAAACTTCAATACTGGGTTTTTCCGATTATTCCTCTTTCATTGTCCTGTTAATCTTGTTTTTACCACATGGAGAGTGCATTGGACTTTATTTTAAAATAAGATAAGAAAAGCACAAAAGGGCTGTTGGTCACTTTCATTCATGGAAATGAGCTGGCTGCCAAGGCTGAGGTCAATGACGGTGTCTCTTATAACCTGCCTTCTCTCACCATGCGCCATAGACACCAATATATAGATATAGCCCTCACAACCTATGGAGGGTGCACACATAGCAAACACAACTTTAGAGGAAAAATTTTATACATAAAGAAAAACTAAACTAAATTGTGGCCCCTACAGGTAAGGACTATTAAAACATATGATGGAGCTGAAAAAAAATGTCTGCACACTGACAAATTGTGTGGTGATGTTTATTGCAGAGAGAACTCCCTGCAGATAGTGAGAAGTCTTCCTGCTTTACAGCCAATTATGTGGCCATTGGTCAAACAGTTGTTTATATCGCCACCACTTTGGTCAATTTGTTACCCTCCCTCCATATTTCAAGTTTGTGTGTGTGTGTGTGTGTGTGTGTCTGTGTGTGTGTGTGTGCGCGCGCGCCATCCCACGGTCCCATGGCCTAGTGGTCGTCTGGTGGTTTTAGAGGGGGAATCTCCACCCCAAGTACAAAGTTGGCTAATTGCCCCCCATAGCCACACCACACACCCTTATAGACACACACACACACACGCACACACACAAGCGCACTCACTCCAATGTTCTCTGTTCTTCTGCCGATACGAGGGAGGAGGGGAGGATTAATCCTAATTGCGGTGTGTGGGAGCCTGGAGAGAGGCCAGGATTACTGGGGGCTTCTCCTTGATCCACAGAGATGCTGATGGTAATGCTCCCTGCCCATCCCCTGGCAGCCGCCTGCGGTGTATACGCATATGCATCGGACACACGCCACTCCCACGCACACATAGAGCGGAGTACAGTTTCATGAACACAGCAGCCCATAAGTATAGGGTCTGTGTCCTGAATCACCGGGGTTGGTGATTCACTTCTCCCAGTGCAACCTTAGCCTCTCTCTGAGTGTGTGTGAGGCCGTGGCCTTGCGTCAGGGCTGCTGCGCTGCTGTTTATGTCTGCTGTCTTGTACGCAGGCTGCGCCCCCAGCTGACGTACTATCGCCTCAGTGGGGTTAACCCAGTCTGCTATGAGAGCCGCATTTAGCCTTCAGTCTGCTCATTCACTGGGACACTGACTATTGTTTTTACTTTGACAGTTACCCAAATGGCATGCTCTTGCTTACATTGTTAAAAAAAAAAAAAAAAACGTGGAGGGCAAAAGGTGCCCTGATCCCCCATTGGGCCAAGTACTAAAGGGACAGTTTGACTTTTTTGGCGGGAAATGCAATATATTTGCATTCTTGCTGAGAGATAGACAAAAAGAAATCAATATGACTCACATGTCTATATGCTAAATATGAAGCAGGGAGATGGTTAGCTTAGCCTAGCCTAGTCCTTTTTTACATGTTAGTTTTTGTACAAATCAAACAAGATATAATGACGTTATAGTGTTAATTAGTGAGTTTTAGAGGTGTGGTTTATTAAGATCTTGTTATCCTTGGAAAGGCTAGCTTTTTCCTTGTTTCCAGTCTTTGTGCTAAGCTAAGCTGCTGACTATAGCTTCATATTTGATGTACAGACAGTAGAGTGGTGTTGATATTCTCATTTAACTCTTGACAAGAAACTGAACCCTCCAAAAATGTTGAGGTCTTCCTTTAATGAGTTTGACCACATCCTGCTTTCACCTGCCTTTTCATTGCCCTTTTATTTCTGCAAATAGTCAGAACTGTAAATATGAAAATACGTAAAATCTTAAGCTACAGGAACCTCCGAAATTATTACCAATATCAGTGTTATTGTGATATTTGAGACAACTTTCTTAACCACCGTTTTGGAGGCAGTGTGTATGAAAACAGGGCCCTCTTGTGAGCTCTCTCTCTCTTCCAGCCTGGAGCCTCATGCCGGACCCTTTCTGCCCCGGCAGGCCTCTCGGCCATTACTGGCCATTGTGTGAGAAGCCGCAGGCCTGCCCTCCTCCCTTAACAAAATCACGTCAAAAAGCAATTAATATCTTAATACCTCCATCAGCTGCAACCACCAAGCCGCCGAAAGGCCCCGACTCTTTGTTTTTTCCACCTCGGTGTCGGCTGCCGTGCTGCTCTCGCCTGGCCCGTGGTTTCCTCGGTTTCATTTCCCAGTGCCCCGGTGGTCAGCTGTGGTTTTCCAGGGGGCACAGGGTAGGACGTTGTGGGCAGGAAGGTCCCCCACTCTCCCCAAGCATTAAGTACTACTCTCCAGGCCTGAGAGCTCCAGTGGCCGCAGCCCTGGCCCCATCTAATGCAGCGGCTGTACGGATCAGGCCTGACCAGAGACACTCATCCACTCTGCAGGCTTTCCATCCATTAAGGGCGCACAGGATAACGGTTGACACCTCTGATCATTGCAGTGGGTGTGATCTCGGGGGATGTTTACTGTGTTTCTAACTGGGTGTTTTCTCATTTATTTGACTGTTGAGGCAGTTTTTGAGGGCTTTGCTGAACAGCACTGCTCTGTGATTTGTAGATGTTGTGTTTAAAGCAAGAATTACTTTGACATTTTTTTTCTCGTACAGATCAAGGCATGTCGGAAAATGATTAATGATGGTGTCTCTTCTGTTCTTAGGCCACATAAGTTGAAAATGCTGACATGGCCATTTGTTTTGTCTTTGTGTAGCTTATATGAGCTTATGTTGCACAAGCATTAGCCAGGTAATATTAACCACATAAATTCTTCTCATATCACTAAACCCGATTCAAGTGTTTTCCCTGCCTCTCATCCGCACACTGTCTGAACACAATACCTGGTCCCAGTTAGGTGTTTCTTTTATAGCTTAGCTCTTCAAAGGGAAGAAAAAGATTGGTTTTGACTTCTGAGCCATGGCTCCACAATATTTGGTTTCTCTACATTTTCATTCATTTCTCTTGGCAGGCGCGACCAGTAACTGGTGGAAGGTCTTGGCAGAACATGCGATAAAAGCTCATGATTAAAGGGACTAAAATAAGTGCTGTATATAACTCATGTATCCATTAACCACTGAGAAGAGAAACAGAAAGAGCAGAAAAAAAAAATGTTTTTCTTTTCTACCCTCGCTTGGCCAGTTAGTCTATATTATAAATGTATAATATATTCATCCTCATCTCCTTCTTCCTTCTCCTCTCTGTTTATCTCTGTTTCTCTATGCTGTATCGCACCTTCTCATTGGGAAAGCTATATGTGTCCTCTTGGTCATGAATGTGTGTGAGGCGTGTACTATATGATCAGAATGCTTGACTTGCTTCTGTGCCTTTTGTCAGCTCTTGTTCGCACACACACACACACACACACACATATACTATATATATATATATTACAGTGTGCACACAGCTACACACCAACTGTCCAGGGTCATCCAATCCCAGCCAGCAGGCCCACACACCTTGGCCGGCTGGGTGGTGGTGCCTTAGAGTACACTGTAGTGGTTTGGCCACAGGCCCCTGCCTGGCTTGCCTGCCAGCGTCTGTGCTTTAGTTCCTCTGGACAGTCCGCCTCACAGTGCTGTCAGAGACCTGGCTATACAGCTTTCCTTTACCTTCAGACAGCAGCTAAATAGCAGCTGTACAAACACATATACATTAAACCAGGTCTGTATTAATGACTTTATGTTGGAGCCGCTCTGCGGCCGCGGTTCTGATATTCTAAGAAGTTGTAGTGGTCGTTGTAGGGGTGGTGGTCTTATGCATAGAAACGCTGATGTGGACTGACTCTTTCAAGGGCACACAGTGGTGGAGAGTGATGGCGCGGTACCAGCTGGACCGGGCTGGACTTCAGGAAGTTGATTTTGAAGTGTGTAGCACAAGAGTGATTGCCCTGACTTGGACAATGTAGTTAGCTATAAACTATTGGGTTACAAGTGATTTGGCTACAGTGAGCACATTGTCTTTTTATGATGACAGGTTTTATGATTATGGGGTTTGAATGCTACATCTGCCTTGGGATGCTGCCTTTTCCAGACCTTTGATTTATCTCTGAAGGGATGAGACAATGAACCAATTGAACAGCTTGAGTAGTGATTGTTGATGGTTTAAGACAGAGAGAGGTTGTTACGATCCATCCTGCACGAGCTCTGAGTGGAGGCCCGTTGTAGAAAAGATTGATTTACTATTTATCCCACTGACAGCACAGATAGGGAAGAGTCATAATTCTGTGCACTGGGGAGATTAAATTCCTGTATCGCTGTCAGCTACATTAACTGACTTCCTGGATCTCAATTCAATTAGCGCAGCAGCATTCTCTAGCATTAATAAATCAATAGTGATGGCCTGCTGATAGGCATGCTGCAGTATATCGAAGATGCTTTCTGAGCACACACACACAAACTCATCTGTTACAGTACGTCTGCACTGTTCGTTACCGATCATTAATGAGTCCCAGCCCTGCTGTAGTCAGAGGAGCCAGCTAGCATGTCAGCTGATGTTTAACTACACTTGCACATGGCAGGATGGGACATGTTCTTGAAACATGGATTTATGCACGCTAAAAGAACACAAACAACACACACCTATTGATATCATCTCTGGCAAAATGAGAAAGCATAAGTTTACAGAGCGATTTACCCTCTTAATCAGCTTACTGTTGCTGCTGTTCAAGCAAGACCGACTGTCCCCCAAGGCCCTTAACTCTTCACTTACTACTTCAGCAAGGACTCATGCCAAGAGATGTTTGCGCCTGTGAGCCGAAGAAAAGACACAAGCTATTGTTTTCCAGCCGTTAAACCTCCACAGCTGTTTGGAAACGTCTGTGACAGCCAGAGAAGCAGAACCAGATCGTGGGTGTCACTGATGAGGAGGAGGAGAAACGACATACTTTTGAAGTTGACCTTTGAAGCACTTTTCAGCAGTAGCGAAACAGTCAGAATGTGTGGAATAAATCCTTTTGATGCACCTGTCATTTTCTGATTTGTTAGATAATTGTTTTATACAGTATCACTGACACACTCACCTGAGGCAGCAAACATACAGACGGAGTCTCAGTGTATGAGCCAGCATGATCCGTGTGGAGGAGAAAGCATTCAATGCAACTTTATCACCTGATTGTCTAAATATTATTTCTGTCATATCAGTCTTTTCAAGCTCATCCATGCATCCTGCTTTGACTCCACTTGTCAATTTAATGGGAATCTTTGGTCTCAGGTGACTTTCAGTACCTGTGTACACTTAAAGGTTGTGATTTGTTTACTCAGATCTTTATCATCTTCTTCATCTGTTTCTGTCACTGGCCATTTCTCTAGTAAGTCCCAGTGGATACTCTCGTTTCTTAGATGTTGATTTCTCCTTGATTACACAAACTATGCGTCACTCTGTGAACTGCCAGGGACTAATTTGGCCGGTCGGCCTGATGAGACAGTTGATAAGGGCATTGATTGGCTCTCCTTCTGAAAGAGGGAAGGATTTCATTGGGGCAAAGATATGTGGGCAACACGGCATTCATTTCAGCAATCAGCCCACCATCCTCCCTCCTTCCTTTCCTTTCCTCATTTGGCCAAACTCTTCCCAGAAGTCTTTCAATATGGATTACACTGCATGGTGCGCACAGTGGTAATTCAAGGTGAAATAAAACTCTTCTAATCCCATTGGCTGCATCAGTGAGAGAGTGATCGGAAAGTGTAGAAGGACAGACATCAAGCTAGAGGTGATTAGATATATATGGCCCTTCCTTTGATGCTCATATCTGCCTAGTTCTACCTCTGGAAGTTGATTTGGTAGTAACGGTCTAGTGAGCACGTCCTTAGTCAAGTCCCTGTCTCCTCCTCTTTCTGGATGCGAGCACTGCTCCAAAAAATCATAGGCCTTCATTATCTCTAGTCAGGCAATTTTGAGAACATAATACTGTCTCAGGATTGGAGAGCTTGCCCCCATCAGGGCTGCGGCCTGATCAAACCACTTGCACCGGGAAGGGGAGTTAAAGAGAAGCACGCCCGCCAGTCAGTTCATCTCCCTTCAAAGGCATATGGTGCAAATTTGATCAAAAGTGTAGGGGGGAGGGTTTGAGAGGGCATTCACGTCGCTGATGTGAAAAATAAGGCCGGGCTGTAAAAAACCAAATCAAACCATGGTCGGCTCTCTGGGAGTGATTAGAGCAAAAGAAGAACCAGCTGCCGCGTCGTCTACCGCATCTCAATCTCCTCCACGCACTGGCAGCCTGCTGGCTGGGCAGGGCAGAGGGAGAGGGGAAAAGACAAGTGCTCATCCCTTCATCTGCCTCAGTGGCTTCTGAGCTCTGAGGAACCGCAGAAAGAAGAGACAAGCATGAGACGTGAGGATGAGAAAACACAGAATTTGGAGGTGTAGAAAAGAATAACAAAAGAGAGAGAGAGAGAGAGAGAGAGAGAGAGAGAGAAGAAGCAAGGGAGGGAACAGAAGTGCAAGAAGGTGACAGAGGTCAGGGTTAGGAGAAAGTGCAATAAGGCAGGAGTGAGGATATAGGGGCCTGCTTCACCCCCTCTGGGAAGTCAAATGGAAGAGTCCCTGTGTGTCCTTAAATATTCATGTGTAGTGTGAGTTGCAGACCTCTCCTAATGTGCACTAGTGTCCCTGGGAGACCAGGCCCTCTATGGATGAGTACACACTTCATTTTAAATTACAGCCTACTGCTTGGACACAAACTATAGATCACTGCTTTATAGTCATTCTGTCCTGTGCTGATGGTTGATCAGCATTAACATCAATGAATTCTGGGTCTTTAGAGTCAAAAGGTAGTGCCGTTTATTAGCTAGTATTAATTGTTGGTGATTAGCGTGCATATGACAACCAGGTAGAATATACCATTCATAAAATATCATAAAATGTCACAATCATATTCAGTATCAAAAGTTCCTTTTTCTCAACTGATTTAATTGAAAACATACACTCATTGCCTTCTTCAGATTTTTAATTTTGACCAGTATTTCTCTATATTCCAGTCAGTGGAGAAGCATCTCCATTCCCAAAGCTTAAGTATGCTCTAAGTGTCACTTTGGGCTGCCTCATCCTCAACGTCCTTTGCCTTAATGACAGCAGTAATTGAGATGAGATGGAGAGAACTCATCACCCCGTGACTCCAACTGCATCCTCGTCGGGGCCCTAAAAGCTCCTTTGTCCTCCACAAGGGAGGGATGTGAGATGGAGCTGAGAGGGTGTAGGGACCAAAGGGACTCTATACTTTGTATTTTACGCCTAGAGGTAGTGAGTGTTTCTCATCACACCATGAATCATTCAAAATACTCAGCAGAGCCATATAACATCCATCTTGTCTCCATTATTCAAAGCCATAAGTTTGTTTCATCTATCAGCAACACTCACACACAGTCATGCTCATGCAAATACACACTGTCACAAAACTTCGTGTCCAGGAGCAGTAATCAATGCCATGACCAATAGAGTCACAGGAGTCATTGCAGGGCACGGCCCCCTCTCTGTCCTCCAAAGCCACGATCAGGTCCAGAGGTGAAGGTCAAGTTGCCAGAGTGACTGTCCCAGCTGTAGCTCAACCACAGAGCAGAAGGCTCAAACCCGTGCTCCGTCTGTTTGTGCATTTTGCAATGACCTGGGCTTTTGTCGAGGCCGCGGACCCCCAGATTGTGAATGGTCCGTCCTCATGGCCCTTGTGGTCACGGTCAGCAATGACCAGGCTGTTGGAGAGAGAGGGGGGTCACGACGCAACAAAGACCTCTCCTGTTAGCTGCAGGGTTGACAGCAGGGCAGGATGACAGTTGATGATACTGATTAGTTATCTTCTAGTCCAAAATCAACATGTGGAGAAGCCCAAGGTCTTACTGTATCTGGGCCCTGATTGATCAGTATTAGTTGAGGCGTTCATTTACAGGCTATTTTAAATGACAGATAAATTTAGTGAGCTTCAACTTTGCCTGATGTGTTTTGCATCCTTCATAGAATAAAAACACTAACTAATAGGGATGAAAGCATTCCACAGTTCTGCCCTAGCTGTTCTTGTGTCCCAGCACTATGGTACATGCTGTCTGTATTATTGTTGTGTCACCATGGCGGTGTCTGTGTTTGTGTCTGTCTGTCTGTGCATAGACACATTCCTGCAAACGATGACTCATAGTATAAACTTCATGCTTACGCCACAGGTTTCCTGTGAAGACAAGTACAGTATGGTGATGTAGAAATACTTGTAAATTAATGCATTTATTTGTGTAATTAATGAGATAATTAACGTAGCTATCTCTATTTAAAAGGTGATATCGGTAAGACATGATGCTTTAGTAGCATCTAGTCTAAGCTGTGGGGACCTGCAATGCTGGCAAAATCACAATGCATTTTGAGAGAATGCGTACATTTCATGGAGTTCAGGAAGTCTGCAAAATATGGAAATTATGTGGAAAGAAACAGCAAAATACAACTGATTGCATCTTTAAAATATTATAGTTGGGCATCCTTGTGGTGTAGTAGTTAAGATGCCAAACATATACTATACATACATATATACTATACATACATATACATATATATATATGTATGTGTGTATATATATATATATATATATATATATATATATAGAGAGAGAGAGAGAGAGAGAGAGAGAGAGAGAGAGATACTCATTACAAATGGTCAGTATGTATGTCTGTTGTGTTGGATATCATATTTAACGCCAATAAAACATTTGAGCCACATTGGCTTGCAACTCACAACTGCAGGGATCCTACACCTGCACTTAAATAAAGGAATCAGCCATACTCATAAAACATTCTGACATATGGAGAAGTGAAAAAAGTTTGACAATTACCCCCCTTTACGAGTCTGAGTCATTTTTCTTCCCCTGCTCTTGTATGTATGGATGTGTTCAATCAGGAGCCATTCCCACTGAAACATGCTCTTACACAGCGAGTGAGTAAACCTTTATGTAACCGCCAGTCGAGTGGGGAGTTCATTTGATGGAGAGCCCTGCTTGATTTGTTTGTGGCTCCAAAGAGGCTTACGACACGCAAGCTGCCCCTGTTCTGCTCTGATAAATGGTTTTGGTGAGAGGGAGGAAGGAGAAAAAGTGTGTGTGAGACCTCGCCAAAGACTTTGGGGTTTTTCACAGCTTAACTATATTAAGAGACAATCCCCCGCAGACACGCACACACACACACACACATACACACACACGGTGCAAACATACATATTCAACTAATAAATATGAATACGCACACATATACAGTGCATGGAGTCAAGTGTTAATGTCCATGAACATTCTCACAGGCACATTTCCCACACACACGCTGGGTGGTATTCATTGAAATAAAACAGCGCAGTGATGAGGTGGGAAGCTTTTCTGTTCAGACTCCTGAGGAAAGGGTGGCTCCTTCCTCTTGCTCTCCATCCTCCTGCAGAGTGTGCCTTGTGTTTGCTCAGTAACGCGACACTGCTGTCTTTTTGTCTCCTCCGTGCGGACCAGGCAGGGCTGTAATTGAATGTTACCTGTCCCACCCAACCAACCCCCGGCAAAGCACTGCTACAACCGATTAGCTCACACTGTAGCTATGCTAATGGCCCATGAACACACAGGGGCCCTGGTGGAACGTCTGTTCATGACAATATGCCTGAGTGTATGTGTGTGTGTGTGTGTGGGGGGGGGGGGGGGGGGGGCCTTTTTGTGCCTCTTTGTCTCTTGGACTATTATATGTAATGAGTGAGTATTACTATCGAGACCGGCTGCTGACAGGCCACACAGAACGGAACACAGTGGTCACGCAGTTGTCCTATCGACTCCCCCGCTCTCCCCACAACACACACACACACACACACTCACAGCCTGCATGTCAAGACTGGGCAGAGAGTGTGCCACTGGAACACAGATTTGCTCCGGCTGATGGCAAACCACAGCAGTGGAGCCTGTGGCGGCCTGCATTTCCTTTAATATCCTGGCTAATGTACAGAGAGAAGCCAGGGCCTCTAGAAAGCCATTGGATCCCAGCCACACTCGCTAACCTACCACCACACCAGTCTTATGTAATGTTTTGATCAGTACAGTAGGCAGGGTTTAGTGCGGGAGATGTAAATGGGACTTATATGTGGACATGGCAGTGTCTCAGCTCATATGAAAGGGCTCCATTTGTCTGTACTTTTTCCTCACTAATAGGTTGAACTTGGTCTCTTGGCATTCATAGTCTCATTTAAGTTCAATTATGCTCTGAGTTAGACTCATACAGAGCATTTACTTTGACAATCACAGAATCTTAAGCAACGTTAGCATATCGGCCCGAGTGTAAGACGACCGCAGACTGTTCCTTTTGGGAAGAGTTTCCACGAGAAATTATTAGTCCAAGGATAAGATAGTCCTCGTCTCTGAAGACTTTTCTCTTGTAAAATATAAAAAGAAACATAAACGTGGAGCTAATTCATCCTGTTTACGAGTCAAAATCTGTGATTCTCTTCATCTGTTAGCATTTTTAAAACCTCCTGAGCTCCTGTGACACTGGAAATTCTCGACTGTGATTCGCTCACCAGTCACTTTTACAGTGACTTCCTGGAGTGTCCGCTGGTTGCCTGGCAGCAGCTCAGAACCAAGAAATAATCCAGCATCCAGCAACCTCTGATAAAATGACCAACTGTCAGGTTTACAGATAAAACAAACAAGATATAAGGGGTTAATTTGTCATCTTTGAAGGTGCCTGTGGCTAGCTTTTTCCCCCCTGTTTACAGTTATTAAGCTATACTAAGCTAAGCCATTCACCTGGTGACTACAGCTTAATAATTACCATCCACAAGAGTGGTCACTCTTCTCAACTAACTCTGCAAAAAAAAGCTAATAAGTCTCTTTCCCAAAATGTTGAACTTTTGCTTCAAGGCAACAAACAATCCATGAATCAACCCTGTTGTTGTGAAAATGTTTGGTCCTTGAATATACTCTCCATAAATCTCCAGAGAAGAGTCTTTTATTCAGGCCAGTGCAGGCCAGCACAGCTTGATGAACAAGTACAGAGCGTGTACTTTGTCATCATGGTCTGTCGGCCCAGACATGAAACAGAGAAATGAAGCTAAGCAGAGGCTGAATTCACAAAAAGAAGGCTGACTTCAGAGTGACAATACATAGAGATGATGGAGGGATAGAAAATATTGAGAAAAATGCTGTTGGAGTGAAGTGGTGGTGGGGGTGTATCGTAGTCTCGACCACGCAAATTAAGCATGGCTTCATGCGCAGACCTTCATCGCAGGATTCACAGCAGCTGGGGAAACCGCATCTCCTCCCATGGAGCGGAGCCAGGGCCACAGCCAGACCCGAATAAGCATCATCTTTTTCAAACCACAAAAGAAAAAGAAAGAAAAAGAAGTTGAAGGAGAGAGTGGGTGGGTGTAGAACGGTTTAGAGGGCTGCAGTAAAAGGGAGGCTGTCTGCATGGGGGTTTGGGGCTGAGAGGCTGAGGAAGGAAACCACAGGAGGATTACGAGCGAGGGGCTCAGTGTTTCAGTTAAACTTCTCTCTCCCTCGGAAACCGTTATATAGACTTGCTGACCCTCTCAGCCTCAGTGCTCAGTGAGAGCTTCCTGCTTTTGACTACCATGCAGAACCCCTCACCCGCTTTGAGCCAAATCACACCTCTCAGCCGAACTGTGGCAGTTCATGAATTACTCCACAGAGAGGTGTTCTTGCCCAGACTCACTCCCTTGCTTCCTACCTACAGCCGGGGTTCACAACTCTCTATTTTCTATATTCTTAGCTTAAAACTGGCAACTTTTGGCTTGCCTGTCACCAAGTTGCTGAGTAGGCACACCTGAGGATTGCCTGTCTGACAACCTGGGACGTAGCAGCTGCTCCTGGCACTTTGACGAATGGCAAATGAAATAAGAGTGGGGAATAGGAGAGGAAGGCTCATTCACTGGTGTCCTAAACCTGCCGAACGCTCTGTTATTTCTGAAAACTTCCTGTTGACCTTGGTCATGTGACAGGTCTGGCTGTGGCCCGTTGTGACTGCGAGTTCCGGCCTCGTCGGGTCATGTCTGGTTTCTCTCCTCACGTGGGAGGAGCTGTGCTCGCCGTTCTACTTGACTAACCGCAGAGGTTGGTGTTAACAATGGGTGAATGTTACAGCTAGCGTGCTTTTAGTGACAACGCAGGATAATTGCACCCTGTCCGATGGTCATCCTTGGACCAGAGCTATATGCAGTGTGTGTATTGACTTTTCTTTTTGGACTCTATACTTTTCTTATTTGACAGTTTTTCTCTGGCCGGTGATCTGTGTTTTTGTCGCACTGGTCTGCGCTGACGGAAGTGGTTTTGAACAGCTATCTCACTGACATGTCTGCTCTTTGAAAATTTGAAAAGGACGCAGTTAGTTCTAATTAATGCACAATTACCAAGAGCTGTGTCTTTGCTGTGTTTGTGTGTCTTCTGTAAAGTCCTGACCACCTACATTGTACAGTAGAAGCCCCAGCAGCCACTACAGCTGCTGTGCATTTGCCGAAGCCTTTGTAATACAGCAGTTGTCACAGGAAATAAATGCAATTAACATTATGCTGTAGTTTCTGTCATATCTTGTTGCGTCCTGCATGATGTGGTGAGGGCCATTTCTGTTTATTGTTTACTGTTTCTTAGTAGTTTTTGAGAGAGGAGCTTGATTTATTAACAGCATGTAGAGTAAATGTATCTGTCCCCTCTGTTGGTGTAACATCACATTTCTATTCATCTCCTAAAATCTGGATAGCGGGAGGAAGGGAGAAGAGGAACATCTGCAAAGAGCCTCCGTAATTATATCTGAAGATGGAGAAACAGAAGGAGGGGGGGTATAAAGGAACAAAATGAAGGGGGTGAACAGAGAGAGGGGGAAAGACAGACAAAAAGCAAATTCTGACTGTGAAATGACTGCCAGATTTCTATTTGTGCGTCTTGAAAGGCCCGTGTCTCTGCCGCTGCATATGGGATGTGGGATGAGAGCTCTGGCAAATCAAAGGCGCACTGGATAAAGATCTCTGGAAGCCCATGCTAGTAAACAGGCCCATAAAAGTGGCTTGTGGGGTGGAGCGTCAAAGAAAAACTTGAACGTCTGCCCACCTCCAATAAAACCAGAGCTTCTGCAGGCGTCGCTTCCAGCACTGCGTATGGCCCGGCACACGGGGCTGCCGGTGGTTTGGACCTTCATCATCATATCATATCCTCTGATTAAGGGCTATCAGTCATGCAGAATACTACTGTGTCTCTGATGGATTTTCCAACGTTTCCTTTGGTCTTTTTCTTTTAGCGTTTTTTCTATTTTTCATCACCCAGCAGGCCAACTCTTCTCCAATTTTCACCAGTGCCTTTCAAAGTATATTACACAGGTTTTGAACACTTTGTTTCCACATCCATCCTGTCATTTTCTGTAATTATTAACCAACAGCTCTCTTCAATCTAACCCACTCAACAATTCTTTTTCCAGCAAACAAGGCTGTCCTGTAGTAGCACTTGTAGCATCAGTGCTAGCTGTCCAAAACCCTGAGTCAGCAGATTTGCTCTGGCTCTGCAGCTGCCTCAATTTTTTGCACTTCAGCGCTGCCAACTGTTGTTGCACATTGTGCTTTTTTTTTTCCGCCATCAAGGATGTAAGTGTTTGTGACATTGTGGCTAGAGGGGGCGGAGGTGTTGAGGCCAAACTATTTCATTTGAAACAACTCAAACTCGGTAGCATTCCAATGTAGGCAACCCTCCTGCAGTTTGCCCAAGAAGGAAAAAAAAAAAAATAGGAAATAGAAAAACATGGCTGCAAGCTTTACGGTAGTGGAGGCTGCATGCTGTGTGGCATTTGTGTGTTGTTTTTCTCTTTGGTGAGCAAAGTACTTCACACCACAGAAGCACCTTTAACCTTGAACACTGATAACAGTAACTCTACTCAGTTGGGTGCATTTAGCTGTCCTTTTTATCACCGCCTTACTGGATATACAACTTTTATCAGTATATAAAATTTGGGGGTGTTTAGGATTGGAAATACTCTGGAAATAAAGCAGTAAAAACTGTGCTTCAAGAAAAGAGGCTGATCATACTGTACATAAAACCGAGGCTCAATTTCCCGAGGCTTGAGAGAAAATAAGTTTGAAAATTACATCACACGTGATGAAAAACATGACAAATGTTTAATACCCCCACTTTGTTCCTCTTAATCTTCCCCCGTGTCTGTGGCAAAAGCATCTCCCAACAAAGAGCACTCTGTGTGACGCCAAACGGAGCAGTGCCCTCCAGTGGTGTAGCAGCTAAAAGGGGCCCTTCAGAGCCGCCCAACTTTACATGCATTCCTCCTCGGTCATAGTCAAGGGCTCCTGGCTGACAAAGGCACACACAGCAGCTTTTTTTTTTTAAAAAAAAACCTGTTTCCACCGCAGTCTGAGGAATGTTTATCAGTGGTAAGCACACTGCCCTGGAAGCATATGGTGTGGTTTCACTGCTTTGGGAGCACGAGAGGTGAACTTAAGGAAAAGTCGTATGATCATAGGAGACCGAACGGATGGTTGAACATGTGAGTCTCTAGTAGTGTACTCTGCTCTGTTGTCCACATTTTCATCTGATAAAACCACAGACAAAATTAGTACAGCATTACTTTGTATCTGTGACACCTGCCTGTGCAATACCCTTAAAACACAGACATGACTCACATACACAGATATACAGTAAATATACAGTGTACTTATATGTACAGTATATGTAAGAGTTTTTGACCACCACAATTAACCACAATTTATACGCCAGCCACAAAATGAAAGTACAGCTTACATGTTTATGTATGAACCAACCAATATAACATTGACAGGGTTCTTTTAGATGTACATTCTGTTACCGGTACTTTTATTTGAGTAAAATTTAAAAGGCGGCACTTTTACTTTTAAGAAGGTAATTTAATTTACTTTAGTGATCTGAATACTTCTTCTGCCTCTGCAGCCTGAGACAGGGAGGCTGGACATAATCACATAAGCATATGTGCCCCATCATGTGTCATATTGGATTGTATTATATAGTGTTACAGGGGCCATTGCATCTAATTCCTGTATATGAACATTCATGCTCCGTAACACTATATGTGTATCTGATTCTGTTGAGGTTACTACCCAAATGTTTAAAAATGCCCTCCAAAAATATACATACTAAAGTCATAAACTTTGTTAAAAGACTCCTAACTCCACAAACTCATCATATGCACACACAGGCTCCTTGTCTCTGTCAGCAAGGCTTCCAGTGCCCTCACTTTAATGACCCTCTCCCCAGTAGGCCTCGTTAACTTCTCCTCAGGACAAATTAGGAGGTGTTACGCGTGTCAGAGGTCAGTCTGCTCTCTTATGGCAGTATGCAGCTTTCCCAAATTCACTACACATGTTCACATCATCTGTAACCCTAAAAGGTGTTAACTCAGAGTTCACCACCTCATTTAAATCCCTGGTTACTGCCACGGCTCAGCCTCGCTGAGTCACTGCCACACACTTTAATCAGGAATGAACAGAGAGGAGTTTCTGCAATGTGCTGAAGCCTGGCTGGCTGAAGCCCCTGCTCTGTCACAGGCAGTTGTTTATCTGTGGGCCAGAGAAATAGGACCTCAGTGTAGCTGGATATAGAATAAAGGACTGCAACTGCAGTAGAGGGATTGTGGTGGGTTTAACGCAGTGAGAAGAAATGTCAGACGAAGAAAGGGAGGAAGCTGTTCTCCAATATCCTAGATTCTCTTTTTTCTTTTTTTTTTTTCTTTTTTTTGTTATGCCACATGCTACCAGATCATATTTTACACATAATTATATTTTTACTCAAACTCTGAGACACATTTTGCTTTGAACAGTGTGGTATTAGAATAGCAGCCCATACACTCCAGTTTCATCAAAAACAGTACACAATGAATATTCAGCACTTTCTGGGTTTCAGTTTTACTTAAAGGGAATCCTTTTTTTTCTTTTGAACTCTATTGATTTGGTCCACACTGATAAATGGGGCATTAAAATCTGCTGGTTCCAAGCTTTTCCCATATGAATCAAATCGAGCACACAGTTGCTGTTTTGCAGTGAAGATTGTTAGTGAAATCAGAGCCCACCGGATAGGATTCATATAACACCCCCTGCACACTTTGGAACAAATACACTTGTTTATTTTGGTCTGTACCCCGTGATTTCTCGAGTGTAAGTGTAAATTACATGTCGCCACCATTAAATATTAAACCCAGTGGAGCATGAATAATTAATGGCATCACTTCTTATGCAACGGTGACCGAGGAACTGGCCCAGAAAGGCCCCTTGCATTAGGCTCTTCTTTGAGGTTAGAGACTGTGGCTTCCATACCCACCCATTTCTTTTTAGCAGGCTGATGGATGATCGCAGGAAGTTCGTAAAAGAAGATCTCCCCCACCAGAACGGCATCGTCTTGGGCAGGGAATGGCAGAGTGCTGAGTGGATATAAGTGCTTCTTCAACCACAACTAAGTATGTTCTGTGGACCTGAGGACTCTCAAGCTGTGGGCAGGATGGGTATAATGATTGGTTTGGAGGAGAGAATGGTGTGTGTGTGTGTTTGTCTGTATGTGTGTGTGGACAGAGTGGTACAGTGTAGGTTACCCACATGGCTTCCAAAGCCTGTCCGCTGTTCCCTCTGCCCCCAAAAGTGGTGTGTTTGGGGTGGCTCTGGCATCTGAAAGTGCTACCACTTCAAAAGTTTATTCAATAAATGGAGAGCCATAATTATTGTGACGATAAAAGCTCAAAACCACTGATGGAATTTGCTGGTAAATATATGACTTTCCTGACATCGGCCCAGAGAAAAATGCTCATAGAAGCTGCATGATATAATATATAAGGCTGGAAACTAAGCATGATAGTAAACACTGTGTTTATTGTCAAAGACTCTAAGCTGCTTTAACCGTCCGATACTTTGCATTACTGCTGTACAGTGGACTATAGTGCAGGGAGCTGTAAAAGTCTCTCCCTATACAGTTCAACAGTCTCTCTTCAGCTCACTTAGGTCCCCCTGGCAGTAATCAATACAGCTTAATAATGACCTATAATCAGTCTCGTCACGTTGGGAGTGATGGTGACTGATAGGCCTCTGCTGTCCGCCTGGCGCTCCTGCTGACACTAATGCACCAACTGTCTATGAATGACTGTTTATTACTCAATAAGGACATTTGGAAATAGCCTGATCAATAATGAATGGTGCTCCTTTAACTCTTCCTGCATGCATGGAGGGGGCAGAGGAATAGCATGTAAACAAGGAAGCATCTCGTCACGTGTCGACTCCAATATGAAGTTTTACAACAGTGAGGGGGAAGAGGGTCCTTCGAAAGTGGTAACATACAGCAGAGTGAAGTCTGTGTGGCTGGTCTGCATATTTAATAGAATAAACAATAGTGAAGCACTCATATTCCTTCCTGAAAGCTGCACTAATATATATTTTCACAAAAACAATGGGTCAAATGACTTTGTGTAATGTGAAAGGTGTTGCTTGTGCCATTTTTTGCAAGGCAGCCAAAAAACAAGTAATGCAGCTGCAAGATGATTGTTAAGGTGTGAGCAGATTTCTAGTGTTTCGAGCTAGTCAAGATGGAACAAATTGAACATAATTTACACAAGTTGATTGTATATTTTGTATGAAAAGTCTTATTCTGCAAAGTAACTCGAGACTACAGCTGTGAGATAAATTTAGTGAATTAAACAGCACAATATGTTCTTCTGTACTAAAGTGGAGTAGTAGAAATAAAGGAGAAACAAATGTAAATAAATGACTATCTGACTGAACCACTTAGTCACCAGTGGAGAATGGGTGACAGAGAGCTGCTTCAAGCAGCAGCAGCCTTGTTACGTTGGTGTCGAAAGCTATTCGAATGGCTTGATTCATTTAAAACATGACTACCATTGATGAAGGTAATGGACACGATGCTGTCAAGCTATAATTTTGCCCTGTGGACTGAAGTGCCCTTCCCGCTCAATAGAGAAGCATTTCACATGGTCAACACACTTTGATTCTGGCCCCTGAATGGTCCTTTTCAGCTGACACTCTCACTTTCAAACAGCAAGGGCGACAGATATATAAAAGCAGCTCTTCAGGCCTTAGAAAATATTTTGGGAAACCAAAATAGTCTGGCACTTATGAGCAAGTGAGAGAGAATGACACTTTTTTTCAATGTAACTGGAAGGGCGACTGGCAGTATATCTGCCTGTTGAAATCTCATTGGAAGGAGAAAATGTTTATTTTTTTCCTTTTGGCCACAACTTAGAAACCCAAGGAATCTGCTGTCCTCCTTGCTCCGCCGTCTAATGGTTCAGTGTTAGCGTTTGCCTCCAGAGTCGTCGGGGCGGGGTTGGGGGTTGGTTGGGGGGCTGATTGACTCTAAAAGTGGCTGAGGTTTCCTCAGGTCCTGTTTGGACATATCCTCTGCTGAGTCCGGCCTAACACCAGAAGTAACCCAGTCAGAGAGAGAGGAGACGCCCCATCGTCTACCCATCTCTGTCAAAATATTTGTTCCGCATGGATAGGGGCTGGGTGTGCGTGTGTGTGTGTGTGTGTGTGTGTGTGTGTGTGTGTGTGTGTGTGTGTGTTTAATAGGATGGTCAGTGGGACTTGTGGCACTCCATGTGTGGGCACTGCCCAGGCTGTCTTGCCACCCTTTGCAACCACACACACTCACTCATCTCACCTTTGCAGGATGAGTGTATGTCCGTCCCTGTCCACACACACACACACAAACACACACACACACACACACCAACACCAGAGTCAGACCACCCAGGCAAGTGGGGAACCATGAGAAGGCCACTTTATGCTCCCAGACAGCCCAGTCCGACCACAGTGGCGCCCCTCTAACACCCATGCAGCCGCTATTACCCACAGAGCCTGTGTGTATGTGTGTGCGCATATGCATCTGTCAGTCTATCCTCCTGCATTGACAAATGTGTGTGGACGAGGTAGTCACTCTTCTCTTTATATTCTGCGAACCACAGGCTCCAGCACATTTTACTGGGTTAATTCGGTTAAATGACTCCAGTGCAACATCAGACGTTTCACGTTTGCTACCTGGCAAACTTTGATGGGTTAGCAAGTCCAGCCTCAGTCATTACTCCACTGCTTTCTCTGTTATCCTTGCTAATATTTATTGTACTGGTGTGTGTTGATAGAGGCAGAATGGGAGGGTGGATTGGTCAAAGTGCTGACATTTATCCTGTGTGTTTGTGGCTGCGATGGTTTGGTCGGGAGTTGTCATGTGACCGCCTCGGCTTTGTTGTACCTCTGTCTGTAGACCATCACCCAGCCATGATGGAAATTGCCAGGGACAAATTAGCCACATATGCTGAATAATGCTTACAACAATTGATTGGGCACAGCTTTCCCGAGTGCAGTTGCGATGTGTGCGTGTCTTACTGTGATAAAGCACATGCATGTGTGCCTGTAGATTTCTAAATGATGGTGCTCATGAAGCTTGTGTGCGTGCAGAGCAGCGTGTTGCTCGCTGCATGTTTCAGCATGCTGGCTGGTATTTGTATAGTGCAACATTTGCATTTGGTTGTGTTCATCTTGGTATCGATTCTTTGTCGGTGATCAACAATCAGCCACTGATATTTACTCCAATTGCTGTGACATTCCTGATAAGGGAGGAGGAGACGCGAGGGAACTGCACCGACAAATCTGGAAAAGCATGAGTCAGTTTCTGTGATGCTTGTCCAACCAAGCCTCCCACCACGCCACGCATGCCATGGCAGCCGTTCCACCTTTGATTGATGAGTTCTCCTATTGTCGGCCCTCGTTCCTATGATCTTTTAATAACGTTTGTTTTTGCGCCCAGAGAGCTGGTTGGTTGCACAGTGACTCATGGCACGGGTATTGCTCCATCACAAACAGCACAGAGTAAAATGCTTAGCTTCTGCATCCATTTCAAGGAAATATTAGACTACATTGCCGCGCTCTCTCAAGTTTATTTGATCTGTTTATCAGCTGCTTCCATCTGTCATCGAGAGCAAACACAGTAACATTTTAATACTTCAATCGTTAAAGGGGTGTTCGACCATTCTTACCCTTATTCATTTCACTTCAACTTATGATGCTTCATGTGCAGTGTTTAAAAGTGGTCACCAATGGGAAAGATGACAGCAAAGGAACAACAGAGCAAAAATAGAAAGTCCAAACATTCATTGCCACCCGTCACACCAGGAGGATGAAGAAACCACTGGTGTGAGCTGTCCATTGAGGGACAGAGCCACCTATTTATTTTTCTTTCCTGCGTTCTGATTGGCCAACTGAGGCGTGCGGCCAGTGAGCAGCGAGCTTCCCCTCCAGAGCCTGATGACAGATCTAAAGGATAGTTCCCTATCCCCCTTGTTACAAATAACTTCCTCTGACATGTTTGGGCACGCTGACAATGTTTTGAGTGAAAACAGCTTTCAGGGTTGGATGGGATACAAGCTTTCAACCCCTAGGGTGGGCTGCTTCTTCAACTGCTGCTTTATCCCTCTGAGGAGAGAAAGCAAGAAGGACTGGAGAGAGAAAGAGAAACAGACAGAGCCCAAGCAAGGCTGGGATTAAGGACTGCACAAGACAGCGAAGCACCATGAATAAAAGCAGTTGGGACTGCAAGCGCTTTGGCTTCACAGTGTGACAACAGGCCTGTTTTGTCTCTTTCACTCTCTGTCAGTGCTTTGACAACACAAGGAGGAGGGAGGGGACAAGCCGGAGCAGAGGTGTGTCATTGTTGACACAGACAAGGAAGAATGCCTGGACAGTTTTCCTCTGTTACTGTGACTGGATCCACTTCTGTGGTCTGGGCTGTGTGTTTAGAAGCGGTTCCAGGTCGTTGCATGTGATCTGTGTCATGGGCACAGGCTGGCTTTGTGTCTGCACTCTGTCCTCTGGGTCGGAAATCATTGAGCAGAACACGTTCTGCTGCTTTGTATATACCACAAATCCTTTGTTTTGAATCAGTGTAGGCATACAAGCGTTGTTGTGGCTCCTTTTTTTTTTTAAGTCCATCACTATGATCATCTGCTAAACCCACCCCCCAAACAGAAACTGTCTAATCATAGCTTAGCAATTGTGAGTAGGCACGGCAGCACTGTTAAGATTTCACCACATTCTGACACCATTTCCTTACTGGAAACGATGCAGACGGGCAAACATCAGATTGATTCAGTTTCTCCCAATGAAGTTGTCCTAACCTGCTCTGAGCAAAGCAAATCACAAAAATTCATCATTCTAGCTGAGGAAGTGGTTAAGGGAAAAATGACAAGCAGCGGCAAAAAAAATATTAATGTATCATCCCCTCCTCTGCTGTGGCAGAGTTGTATATTTTTTCGATGAAAACAAAACTATGAAATAAAACTATATATAGTTTCACTATATAAATAACATAGAAAACCGGTATTTGTCTTTCATATTGTAGCCAACTACCACAATGTAGCAAAAACATTCCTGCAATCTATTAAGCGCACATAACCCTTGCATGACATAATACACAAAACACGCATTTGTTGTAAACATGCCTTCACTCAATAGATGTTAATTAAGAATTATGCCCTTAGACTTTAAATCAGCAGTATCCTCAAGGCACACACACAATAATCACACACAGGCTCACAAGCAATATAGCAGCACACATAATCATTAAACATGTGTGGGCAGAGTGGGAAATTAACTTTTCAAAATGTGAGCAACTACGAGCCACTGACAGATAAACGTTCAAATTCACCAGCCTCTCAGTAGCAAATCATTATTTTGTGTATGAAATCTACCAACTGCTTTAATATTTTATCACCGTTTGGCTGGTAGCTGATGCTAATTTCCTAATCTGTGTATGGGCACTGTTGACAGGAGAGAGAGAGAAAAACACTGTATATTCTGTTATTGGCTCTGATAACCACACTAAAAACAAGGAAGGAAGGCACAATTTAAAGAGTACAGTAACTGCAATATACTCCTGTTCGCTGTCTTCGTTTTCTTAATTTTTCTTTTGGCAGTGCATCAGGAATACTGGCATTTAGGGGTGCCATCATGTTGTAGTTTAGTAGAATACTGACTGATTGCTGCAGTTGCTGCCAGTCAAAACCTCGCATTATAACATGATCTATCCATTGACATGGGCGCCCCTTGGATCAGACTGGCTTTATGTCTCCCAGCAACTTTATTTATTTAAAAAAAAAGGGGGGGGGGGGGGGGGGGGGGCACAAGGCCCTATGCAATTGCGTATTCAGCATATAGGGATGGCTAGCTGTGGCTATGGTATTAGCAATCTTCAACATTTGTGTTTGGAAGTGTTGGCTTCTTTGTTTTAGCCTTCTAAAAGCTTAAGGATTGGATTAAACAGAGGAAGTCACAGATCATTTTTCAACCAATTCATGGAGCTACATTAGCATAATTAGCTAGCTACAGCTGGCAATTTGACAGTTGTCTGCTAGGAGTGAGAGGTCTGTCTGAAGGCAAGAAATTAAAAAGAATGTCTGTGTGTTGTCTGTGTTGAATGTGCCACCATTTTTCACTGGAAACTGCCGTGCTGCAGTGTAAAGCAACATTAACCAACAGGGACGGGCTGAGTGAATGGTCAACTCTGGCCTCAGTTTTTTGTCCATGCATTCTTGCACTTTTTCCTTGGCTTTTTATCAGCTGTCCTTTGGGGCAAGTCTTCCTGATCAGGCCCATCGGAACGCTGGTATGTTCCCCTCAATTGCCTAATCAGAGGAGATGGTGAAATCAATGAGGTGGATGGATCCTAACAGGAATCTGAAATGAACACCAGCCCAGAGGATCAATGTGTCTTTGCCTCTGCGTGTTTGTATGTGTGAGTGTGAGGGGCTGAAGAGATTCGACCTTTGTCAGGACAGCAGCACTTTCTGCTTGCGCTGTAATGGACCACTTTTGGGAAATGATAGAGGGGGAGGAAGAGGAGGATGGAAGGGGTGTTAATTAGAGGTCGAGGGTCTGCAGAAACCACCACATGCCACTTCACTAAAACCAGAGCACAATCTTTTGAGGCCAGATCAATCTATTGTATGAAAGGACAACTATACAATCAATCAGAGCCACCATGAAGGATGTGTGAGTTGAAGTGAAGGCATTGATTTAGTCTACGGCAATTGTATTGGAAACCATAGGCAATAAAAAACACTTTGTTGGCGACAGCAGAGGCCAAAACCCTGAGAATCTGACAGATAAGATAAGCAAAGGCCTAGAGGAAACCACATGGATGAGACGCGAAAAGAAGAGAGACCCAGGAGTGGCTCGTCACCATCTCTTCACCATCTGGTCTCCATCACCTCCACTATGACTCCACTGATGTCACTCTGAGGGGAGATGGTACCAATTAGGAGGCAGACTGAAGACATCTCCTGAACAAGGAGATATGGGCTCAGTCCCAGGTCTCTGTACCAGTAGTCAGTAGGTCAGAGGCTGAGAAGGACAGCACCTTTGCCACCAAGACCAGGCACGTATGTTTCTAATTATGGCTGTCAGTATGTCCATGCACTTAAGTACTGATCCTATAATTGTCACAAAAGAAGATCACATTATTCAGACAGATAATAGCAGTCTGGCTGGGAAAATCTACCACGTTTTAAAGCTCTTCTGTCACCTCAGGAGCGAGACAAGCAGCGCTGGCTCTCCTCTTATTTCTTTATCAGGCCCGGAGACGGCCCAAGCTCTTTCCCAGAATCTGTCAGGGACCAGGGCGCACAACGCTTCATCCATCACAGGAGCCAGCTCCACAGGCTTTTCATTTTACTGGGGAGGCCCACTTCAGAGGCCAGGCCCATTAAGTTTTCACATTCGTGTCCCAACGCCTGTCATTTGGCTCACATCAACCAAAGCACTCTTTCATTCTCGCTGTTTCTCTCCCTCTATTCCTCAAGTCCCATCTATCTTTATTCCTAAGCTTCTCCCACTGTGCCCCCCCACCCCCCGTCGCTCCATCACTTTTCTCACTTCTAATGAGGAGTGAACTTGTTTTGAAAATTATGACGTGATCCCGAGGTCAGAGCTGCAAATGAAACACACGTTTCGGAGCTCACCCAAGACAAAGCAGTGGAGGATGTGCAGGGCTTCCAAAATAAAGCTGCTTGCGTGCATTTGTGTTCTTTTCACGGTGTAACTATTAGATCTGAGTGATCCCACATTAACAGAACATCACGCTGTAATTGCTGGTTTCACAAAACAATGTGCCTTAATCCACAGGTCACATACACCAAACAAAAGAGTGCGAACAGCGCTGGTCTTCCTCAGCAGTTAAGCAGAAAATTTCTGGATGTGCTGAATGGCTGAATTGACCATCTAAACACTATCAGGTTCCTGCTATTACTCTATTTCCCCTCCTAAAAGCATGGCGTGCAGTGTGTGTCGTTCTGGAGCGCCAGATCACAGACTAACATTGTTGACAGTCAGATTTAGTCTTGGAACAGACCTGATGCCTCAATCGCTTTTTCCCCCTTCATCTTCTCTGGCCATTTAAAAGTGGTTCTGGTATCACTGCCAATCATTCCGCAAACATTTCCCCTAATAGGAATCCGATGACTCAAGGCAATTTATCCCTCATTCTGGCGCTGCCTGAAATTGTTGTGAGGCCACAAATCTGGCATGATAACATTTGGTCTCAAAGGAGGCGAAATGGCGTCTCTGAACTATCCTTGTTATGGGTCTGTACTGTAACACAGTGATGCAACAGTGACCCTGAAATACTCTCTTCCATATTGGTTCCTGTCATGTAGGCTACAACGTGTCCCATAGCAAAAAATAAATTGTGCATTCATTCCCTTAGAAATGAAAAGTTAAATTCAGAGGCAATAAAATGCACAAAACCTCATTTCTTTACATTCCTGGATTTTACCCATACAGGCTTACTTGGTCTGATATGACCAGCAGTTCTTGTTTTTTGTCTTATTTGCTAGTGTTTGCTATCCCTGGCTTTTGCTGTGTAACTGGCATTATTCAGTCAGCCTGGTAACTTGATGATTTCAGATTCATTACATTGCGAGTCCACCCCTGACCGAGAATATCTATGCTAACATTACTCAAAATCGTGATCGTTAAAGAATTAATAAGTTAGTGTTTCTCACCAAACCTTGTTTTTTATTTATGTTTGGCCATGTTTACAGCAGTCTTTTTTCCTGCATATTGCTGGCACTTTGCTGTGTGTTTTGGGTCACTACCAACATTATTGGTTGATCAGTGGAATAGCAATAAAGCTGACCTCGCAAGAATACGTCGAGTCACCCGCATGCATGTGAGCACACATACATACATGAGTGTGCTTGTGTGTGCTTCCAGTAGAGATAAAAACAAAATGGGGATCTGCTCCGTGGCACCACTGGTGGTCAAAAACTCGACAGGGTACCTCCAATTAATTCCATCCATTATGCGTAAAACCTCAAGTAATGTAAGTCTACTGTATGCAAATGCTGCCAAACCCAAGTACAACCCAGATTCCAAAAAATGGGGACGCTGTGAAGATTTGTTTATCCAAGCACATCTGTCCTTGCAGCTCATCCAGTCTGAGCATGTTTCAAGATGTAACGATGCTCGAGATTCGCCTTTTCATCGCTGCGAGCGTGTCCCCACACACTAAAAAAGGCACGCTGGCTTGTCTTTTACTTCAACAACGAAAAAGAATTGTTCGTCCATTTCTCTTGGAAAGCGTAAAAGTCTATGTCTCCTTTTCTTGACAGCTGCCATGACATCATGGCGATTGTGACAACAACAAAACCGCTTCATGTGGGTTGCGTTCAGGGGCCACCCAGAAGGATGTGTTAACCTACTACTTTATGTTTTCTTTTATCGTCGGAAAAAAAGTGATTGCCTTGAGAGTTTTGTTTGTATTTCTGAGCTGCTTTTTTGTTTTTATGAACTACCTTGTGGGCCACATGCAGCCCCGAGGCCGGATGCTAAACGTAGCTGTCAAGTGAAGCCACTAATGATTTCTGAAAATAATCGCTTCTTCAGTAAGTTTTAGAATTCCTGGAGGTTTCAAAATCATTAGCACAGAAATAACAACACTAATTCTCACTTCATTTTAAAATGTGTCTCCACTACAGTGAAATTTACTCCCCTCCAGCTGTTCATTACAAAACGTGCCACCCACGTTAGTCAACCCCATGTAGTATTTCTGTAATAGGTGTTCTGATTGTAACCACAGCTCCCAACTCATTAGACATGAACAGACATGGCCAGGGTTTGGTTCTGCCATCTCATTTGCATGTTTTCATTGTTGTTGTGCCAAGCAGAAATTTGTGGCAATCCACATGAGACTGCCAATAAAGCTGCATTTAAAGCATCATCCATCTCATCCAGTTTAGCATGTTTCAAGCTGTACTAATGCTTTGAGATTAGCCTTTTTCAGCAATATGAGCACATATTGCCCACTGTTGAGTTAACAGTATAGTATTGATTAGGGGTCAACGGTGTGCACACTGTTTATTTACTCTCCTCTGCAGCTCACAATTTAAGGGGAGGAGCTGACAAACTTTCTTGAAGGGCCTCTTTGTCAATTTTGACCTTATCACTCTCGAGCACTCGAATCTCCATCCAGGAAGGAAGCAGTTGTTGTGAAACACTCAGCCAGCTTCCTCTGTACATCATCTGTCAGCTCTCTCGGAAAAACTGCAACAAAGACAGAAGTGGTTTTGGACATTGCTCTATCTATCCATCAGTGTGTTTGGGTTATCTTGCACAGCACCAAACATTTAGTTTGATGTCTTTTTGCATATGTGCAGCATTCCACTTTATTTAATCTCTACGTTTTGAGAACTGCTTTTTGACTCTCTTTCCCGTTCTCTCCCAGCTCTTTAAGGTGTTTACATAAAGAACATATTGAATTTGTTACTGGGCCCAAGTCTTATTTCCACTTCGCTCTGGGTAAATAAAAGGATAGACCTTATATTAAAACATATTTTTAAAATTATATGATAATTAAACCAATTAGAAGTTGTTTATGAGCCCGTGCTTGGGTTATGGCCACTTTGGGCATGCCATTGAACAATGTGGATCTTGTTTGGCTGATGTTTGAAGCGGTTTGGCTGTTTGGAGGGTCCTCTTAACTGAGACTTTTAAATAGCTGCTTTTTGAAGCCCTGTCGTGCGCGCCGCACTCAGCCCAATCCGTTGGCTCCTGGAAACCCGAGGGGAACATTATCAAATTTAACACAAAAACACACATTCTGTTTTACATTTTGTCAACCATATCCCCTCTACCAACCAACCCCCACCCCCCACCCCGCCACCATAACAAGACTCCACTCCCTTTTTTTCTACTAGAGCTCCACCTACTGTATTTCATTGTCTTCATCTTGACTAGAGAGTGTTAATCATACTTGGCCATTTCTCAGATTCCTTAGAAAGGTGCGGGTATGTTAAATGATGAATCATGTCAGCGTGTCTGTTTGAATCACTTTATAAAGGTATTACAAGCTGCTTTATGCATCAAAATATAACATTTTTATCATTTTATCGTCATCTAATTTATGCTTCTACGATAGGAAGTGATTAAAAACCTTCATTTATTTTTATGTTTATGTCACTTCAGCTTTTAAAAGTGTGGTTTAATTTAAAAAAGTTCATTGCACCCACCGTCTTGCTGTTTGGAGTTCAGCAAAGACTGGCGAGAAACCATGCGCCAGTGCCTTTCCTCCTGTACATTTCAGAGAAGGCTTTCACAAACCGCTGGTAAAAATGTTTGTCTCAAGTTAATGGTCCTCCCCTCACACTTGAGACCAAACAGAACAAACAAAAAGCACTTATGTCAAACAGCATCCTTCATTACATAGGAAAGAGAATGTTTTATTAACTCTAAATAAGCCCCACACCTATCGTAAACACCTATATTACTGTAATGTTATCATTAAATGAGCATGAGGAAGCCTTTCAGCCTGATAAACAGCAAACAGCTCTCCATTTGCCTCTGGCTAAAATGATTTAATGGCCAGATTGAATCAGTGAAATTAAGTTGTTGTTTCAGTCCCAATGTATGAGAAGCCTAGCCTGAGCCAATGGGAACTCTCCTCTAACTCTGGGCAGTTATGACCTCTGAGAATTTGCAGCCCTTCCAAATATTTACAATAAGTAACCCCCCAAAAACTATATGTTCAGGTCAAAATAATAAGATAATATGAAGACTCTGTACAATGAGTCTGGGTCAATGACAGGTCTAGTGTGTGAGATCAAGGGGAATTTATTGACAGAAATAGAACAGAGCATTCATAGTTATGCTTCATTAGTGTTGGATTACCTGGAAATAAGGATCGTTGTGTTTTCATTATCTGAGAATGAGCTCCTTCTGTCTACAGAGGGGGCAGTCCTCTTCCACGAGACCGCCATGTTGCACCGCCATGTTTCTGCAATAGCCTGGAACAGACAAACCAAACACTGAAACACTGAGAATCTTTTCCCTTTTTTTTACCAGCTGCTTGGTGCACACATAAATCTATCCACTGCTTTGAATATTGCTGAGTGTAGATAGACACAGCATCATGCAGCACGATAAGGCCTTGTTTACTTTTGAATATCAAACGATTTGTTTTGCCCTCATGTCTTCATGTGTGGGAGAACTCCTACGCCTGCACTCATACATCTGGTTAACCATTATCTTACATCAGGTTTAGCATGCTAGGCCACAACCCAGATCAGGCCTGAAATGAGTGGTTGATGTGAAGAGTGTGTGTGTGTGTGTGTGTGTGTGTGTGTGTGTGTGTGTGTGTGTGTGTGTGTGTGTGTGTGTGTCGGCTCCAGCGGATCGGTGTTAGCTGCAGCAGCCCGTCCTGCTCAGGGTATTTTTAACTGTCAGCACTAAATGCCTCATTCAGCCACGCCATACCCCCCCACCCACCTCGTAACCTCAGCCAGAATACCTTCACTTCTGTTTGCACAGCACCACAGGCAGGCTTGCCAGCTGTTTACACATGCGCACACACACTCAGACTCACACACACACTCTTACACATACCTAAAAACACAAATATGCAGCATGCTTTCTCTGCTACACACAGACAAACACTCAAACAGAGAACACATCTATATAAACTCAACCTCCATGAAAACGTATTCATATTTGCAAATGCAGACGCACAAATGGACTCTTCCACTCATACTGCGCACACACACGCGCACGCACGCACACACACACACACACACACACAAACATCATGTGATTTGGCCCGGGCCTGTCCCGTCTGTTGGCGAGTTAGAGGAACGGAATGTGTAAGAAACGGTGCCCACACATCGAGCAGCCGCCCAACGCTCGAGTTGGCATCGCACACAGTGGGGAAGTGTACGAAGTGAACAGCAGGAGAGGAATGCAGACAAATAACTTGTCATTATTAAACAATACTGCTGCAATAAAACAGCTCTTCTCACCTTCTGTCTCACTCTCTCTATAATCAGATTGGAGATAATGGGTGGCACTATGTGACGAGACGATGGTTATCTGTGAGAGCCAGCCAGAGGGCGATCATTCATTTTGGTGAGACAGCTTTATGAGTTCTAATGAATTTCTCCCACGCCACTACCAATGCTGGATATTCAATCGCAGCCAGAACTTTCTGTCTCCATGCAGGCTGAAATCTGAAGGCATTTATCTGAAGTTGTGCTCCTCTGGCAAAAGAGCCTCAGCTTTGGGTGTAAATTAGACCTGAAGTTGTCTCATAGTTGACAGCCATTGCGTTTCCACACTTACTGTTTCAATATTGCATCACCCCGTGTACACAGCCGTCTCCTGGGCCGCTGCGTTTCTTTCCCTCTGTTAGCTCCTGAGTCTGGTCAGTGCTAATGAATGAACGAGGGGAGCTGTGGCTCAGCTTCTCTGTATTTTTAGGGCTGTGCGCCTGTGGTCTATGTGGCCTGTCCCATTCAGAGGAGCCATGGGGGGATATTTTTGGCCACGGGCTGAGTTGAGTCCAGGCCCACACAGAATCGCTTACAGACACAGGCGAGGAGGAAAGAGGGATGTTTTCCTATTGGGAGGAAACCAGGCCTGATTATGGAGGGAAGAGAGAAACCAAGAGAAAAGGCAGATGGCTATGTTTGAATGTGTGTGTGTGTGTGTGTGTGTGTGTGTGTGTGTGTGTGTGTGTGTGTAGATTTGACATTTAGATCAAATGAAGGAAACAAAAAGAGCCTTTTGTCATACTATTATCAGCTTTTATGTTTAATTATTGATTATCAGTTAGCCAGTGAAACACACGCACACAAGGTCAAAGCGACCCTACACTACAGCATGTTCACATGCAAATGAAAGCCAAATAACGATTATTAAAGTAATTAGTTCCCAGTTTGATATTATTTTTCCCTCTGCAGTTGGTTTAGTCCATATTAATGATATTAAAGATGCCCATAGTCTTATTTATACAGCGCTCCAGATGCTATTTCAGTTGGCTCACTGATTGGAGCGATTTGCATGCTCCATGTAATGTGGATACAGCTCTCAGGCTATGATTCCCCATATTAATATTTAATTGCCATCAAAGTGTGTTTTCAAAGTATAGGGTGACGCTCCGGTCTCTCAGCCCAGTCACGATAGAGCTGATTCCGGAGCGGGGTGAGGAGCGTAGTGCGGTTCCAAGGAGACGACTTTTTGGTCATCTTATCCCTCCCTTCTCATGTGCTGGCACCTGTAGCGCCTCTCCAGCAACAGTAAATCACGTGACCATTTCCTCGCGAAGAAATCCTAATCCTCGTGCCAGATCCGTCCGAGTGCAAGCAGCTGCCTCGGCCCAAGACATGTTGAAACCCGAGGCGGCGGCATTAAGAATTAAAAACGGTAGAAAGTGGTCCCTGTGCGCGCCTTGTTTTGTCATCAATGTTCCATTAGTGTCACTTTATTCTGCGCCTCCCCTCCTTCTCCCCTCTGCGTGTTTGAGTCAATATCGGGAAAGCCGGCCCGTTTCTGCCCAAATGGTTACAATATACCTTCTTCACGCCTAAAGAGCTGACAAAGGTTATTAGGCTGGTCTGCGTTCTGAGCAGCAGGCAGGGCTGAGCAGATAAACCAGAGCTGCTGAAGATATGCAATCTCAAGCCCTGTGCTCAGAGAGAGAAAGCGTGAGCAGACGCAGGCCTGTTGAAGTCCATTAATTATTATGAAGCAGCAAATTGAAACCATCTTAAGCTCTAGAAGAAGTCAAATCCACGTCGAGACACATTTCACGGTCGTTCTTGCCTCTATAGTTACCCTTTAATGTCTTGGTTTCAGAGCAGGGTACCTGACTTCCTGGACAGTGGCCTTGGTGTTTAGATGGCTGTCCTCCAGCAGGAAGTCTCATGGATATAATACCAATGTGTGGCTCCAGCCAGTGGCCAGTGTGGTGATGTTGATACAGAAGCAGACCCGACACACAGCTGTTGTTTATGATGTGGCTAGCCCAGGTGGACAGGCCACGGCCACAAGCCAGGCTAAGCCAGAATCCACAGATCTATAGTCCTGAGCCGAGTTGTTTTTAAGTCTTTTGGGGAAAGACAAGTCAGTCAGATCTGTCCAGGCAAGTCTAAAGCACAATCCCAACTCCTTTCAAGCAAGTCCAAGGCAAGTCTGATCAGAAGCAAACTGCAAGTCGCAACATGGGTTTTATTGAATGTCAACATCTCCTTTTAAAGATCTCAATGCTGTCAATGGCTGAAATCAAGTCCCTCAAACCCATTTTACTGGATTTCTTCAAAAATATGAAATATGCGACAAATTTGTGAGAAGAAAGAAGTGTTCAAGTTTTTACAGACTTGATATTTGTTTCTCAAACAGGGATGTTACACCCTTTACTCTTACAGAGATGACTAGCCTGTGCCTGTTATCTGCAATGAATCCAGTTCTGTTCCTGAGCAACTTTCAATCGAGAAGTTTATATGTAACTATTCATTTTATAAGAAGTTTCCTGGAGCTATTATTATATATTCATTATATTGAAAATAGAGTAAAAAAAGTGCACAAAGCACAGTTGGTGAAGGCCTCCCAGATAATGTAGCTTTCGACGAAAAAGTCTAGTAATTATATAGTGGTTAGGCTACATAAAAATAAAAGAGGTCAGTCTGATTGAGTCCATAAAGACCCTTTTAATGTCTAAAAAATATTTTCCTGGAAAGAACTGTCAGGATACAGGATTCATTGGAAAAATTGAGGCAGAGGTCCATTGGGTAAGTGAGTAAAGTTTATTTAAATGCTGGAGCACCTTTCTAGAACGAGCCTCACAAGTCTTTAATAAAAATAAAAAAAACAAAACAAGCAAATGACAGACGTTTTTTTTTAGACACACAAACATCAATGACAGGCCAGTCTGTGGAAGTGAAGGTTTTCAGAAGCTGTTCTAAATACAGAACAGGCTGCTGATGGAAGCCACAATGGGAAAAGCCACCCTCACTGTTGGATTTTGACCAAGCGACTCTTCCAGAGTCCGTCATGTACAATAAAGCGTTGAATGAGTAGTTTGACATTTTGGCAAATAGAGGACACTTATTCACTTACTTGCAGAGAGTTAGATGAGATGATCGATACCACTCTCACATCTGTACTCTGAATATGAAGCTGAAAACAGGAGACAGCTAGCTTATCTTAGGATAAATACTGGAAGTCGGATGGAAACAGCTAGCCTGGCAATGTCTGTAATACTTTTTGGCTTTTGTATGGACAAAACAGAAAAGATATTAAGTGTTAATTAGTGAGCTTGTGGTTCTGGGAGGTGGATTTTGTAGCCTTTGGACAGAGCCAAGCTAGTTGTTTCCAGTCCTTATGTGAAGCTAAGCTAACCAGCTGCTAGCTGTAACTCCGTGCAAACACGACAAATCTTCTCATCAAATTTTCGGCTAGAAAGCAAATAAGCATATTTCCCAAAATATCAAACTATGTTTCTCTAAAGTTCTTCTCCTGGCATTGATTAAACCTCATCTCTGTTCATCAAAATTGCATATTCATAAATTTTGGCAATGATTCATGCCTTAAAATGGCTTTCATGTAACTCTATACCTTTGCTTTCATTGAGTTCATGCGGATCTGTGAATACGCACCACTCGCCTGCAGCTCGACCGTACCTGCTCACCTTCAGCTCTGCTCATCAAACACACAACAAACACGAACAAACGCCACTTTCTGACAGAAAGCCCTGAGGGAAAACTTCTCCAACATGCCCTCTGCACTTGAATTATCTTGCTAATGCTATACTAGAAGCTTCTGAGGACGACCTTTATCGTGACATACTTTCTTTGTAAACAACCCCATAGTCAAGTTTTCTGTCAGGTTCATCATAATGAAGACAGCCATCATCTAATTCAGCAGCTTAGCTGTCTGACAAACTGTTTTGAGTAACGTTTGACTTCTCCTCTGATAATCCCTCACTTCACCATAGCCCACCCTGCAAGATTGTCAACGGTCCCCTGCAGTTCTAAGACTGAAATCCTCAGCCAAACACCATATGGACATGCTAATGAGGTTAAACACTTGAGAACTTAAGAGTTCAGATTAAATATACATTTACAATGAAATTGAAAACTGTCTTCTCAGTTAGTTGTTAAAATGTAGCTTCTAACCACAAACAAATATTCTTCCTAAGAAACAAAAGAACTCAGAAATAAAGATGATTATCTGTTCTTTAGGGACAGTAAAAGATATTGCTCTTTAAGAAGCTTTCAGCGTTGTCTAAGAAGGAAAATACAAGCTTCATGTGTTTTTTTTCTCATGATATATGAGATTTGACAACCCGTAGGTGGCAAACAGCCTAAAACATTGTTAAAGCCTGATGGCTGTATGTACAGTGCTGGTATTGAGTCGTACTGATATGCATCTAAACACAAAGGCAGTAACAGAACTCTCTGCTCCCTGGCCTTCGAGTCCTCTCACTACGTCAATAAATACAGCAAAATAGCATTAGCAATAACTTCAACTATATGACCAGGCTCTAATATGATAGAATTAGTATCAGTGTTTTAAGGTTTGGCCATTTAGGTGAAATTCTAAGCCGGGCAGGGAGTAATTTGGACACAGGGAAAATTGATTTTGACCATCAGCACTTTCTCATTTTCAAACAGCGCCTGCGGCTAAATGGGTTAGCCTGTTAAGCACATTACACAGGTAGCTTCTCCTTTCCTCCCCAATGATTATGTGTCCGCCTTGAGCAATTGATATTTCTTGCAAATAAGAAAATTATCATATTCTATGACTGGAAAGAGAAATTAGGGCCTGCTGCTTTAGAGTCTCAGGACTGAGAGAGGGAGAGCGAGGAATATTTTTCTTTTCTTTTGTTGTTTTTAAGGGTGGGGTGTATGTATCAAATGTCCTAAGCTATATTGGAATCGGGGCGCTGTCAGGCTTCATCAATAAAAATATGCGGCGATAGACTGTAAGTGGTGGAGGGGGGACAATGAGGGATGGAGGGACGGCGCTAAGATAGAAAGGACAGGCTTTTACTCTGTGCTGAGGCAGAAAGAGCGGGGAACATATACAGTAGGGTGTGTCATAAGAAAGCTGTAATTTCACCACCAAATTGTGCATCGGTCTCATAAATCATAACTCAAACAAAATGTCTCCTCTGAATTTTTATTTTGCTGCTGCGTCTGTCTTAAGTTGTTAAAGAAGCATTTCACCCAAGTTAGCATTTAATTAATGGATTCATCTTATAATACATAATAACAACCAGACTGCCTCTCTTTGGCTTATCTTATCATCCCGAGCCAGTAAAGAAGCCCAGTAATGATCACTGGTCAGTGACACATTCACTCGAGGCAGCCAGGCACCAAAGAGGCCATGAGGTACCAGTTGCTAGCGATGAGGTGTGTGTCATGATGTGGGTTATTGAGCGTGCTGCATATCCAGTCAGTGGGGCCTTCCTCTGCACCGCTCCTGCACCGTGGCCTGAGAGGCTGTCTGCAGACTGCAGCTGGAGCGCCTGGCGGTCTAAGTGGAACCACATGGGGGAACCTGATAGCACCGCTTGGCCAGAGGAGAAGTTAACCTGGGCAGTGCGGCAGGCAGCTCCGGGCCTGTGAGATGGATAGTCACCGCCACAGGGTCTGACCCTTCACTTCAGCATATCCACTCAAACAGTCATACACAATATCATCACATAAGGTCATCAAGCATGCACTCATATGTACAGTATGTACACTAAATGGCATGCCTGAACAGACACTTTCTCTTAGTTGCCCAGATGTATGCACCTCATCCATCCTACATCCTCTCAGGGGTTTTCTGCGGCTGCAGTGCCCTCAGGAGCGGCCGACCGATAAGGAGCATTTACCGTAGGGCCAGTCGGCATGCAAACAACACCAAACACACTAATGGGAGGGAGACAAAGCCACAGGCCACAGACATCCAGTAAACAGCAGACCACAGTCCGCGAGATGTATGCTCTCTCCTCCATTTGACCGTGCAGGTACACCAAGGCATCAACCAGAGTTGTGACTTCCTCAAGTCTTTTGTGTGTTACCACTTGCTGTGTGGCCAGGGTAACCTGAGCAACTGTCTACAGTAGGCTTGTATAGACCAGCAAAGGGTCAGCTACTGTGGGATAACAGTGTCATTAAGATGGTCGCTCTCTTACACCTCAGCACTGTGAAGGATCTTTAATTGGTGGGTCAGTTAATAGGAATAATCAGTCTCCCTCTATCTAATGTGCTCTGCAGCCATGTGCTTCCAGTTAAGTTGGCGCTCAGCCCTGAGCAGAGGTTAAGTGAAACTACCTGCTCCTC